>NC_042616.1:696232963-696532963 GCF_901001135.1 Rhinatrema bivittatum
AGATTCTCTGCACTTCCGATGCTCTGCACGAGGGACCATCAGACCTAACCACACAGAAAAGTGGGTGACTACCAGATATGGACTTAACTTATTCAGTTTACATGAATGATTATCTACCAAATTGAAAGATATTGTCCCTTGGCCTCTTTTATCCCTGCCTGACAAATACATATGGGCTTTTTGCATGTAATCAAAGATTCTTCTGACTTACAATGCTACCATTTTTTCTTTTTTTTTTGCAATTATGCATCTGCTGTTTAAGGACAAATGTGCTTTCATGAAACCATGAAGAAAATGGATGCTGTGTAACTACAGAAACATTTTCTAGGGCTAGAGTCCCATTGGCTAGTCCCAAAGTGGTGGATGCCTGGAATGCCCTTCTGGAGGAGGTAGTGAAGACAAAAACATTCAAAGATAAACACTGTGCATCTCTAAAGACTAGAGGACAGAAATGAAGAAAAGACTGCATGGGGTAACATTCTCAGTGCGACAGTTACTACCCTTATCTGAAGCATGGGAATTTTGACCCTCAACAAATAAGCCTTGATACCTTTGATGCAATTGCAACATCATCCTTCGCTTTGACAGCAGGGTGGGGAGGGGGCAGAGAGGGAATTGGATTCAGATGGCAACCAACACGGGTCCCAACTTTTTCAGTCTGATATGCAGAGATAAAGAAATGAGCACATGACTGCTTCTACTACCAAGTCCAAAGCAAAACAAGTCAGCATTCCCAGAATTTTCAGGAAGGCAGTAATTTTTTTATGGGTTTCAGTCACTTGATTGTTGATTGTAAATATTACTACCCTTATCATAAGGATTGGGGGTAAGACGGACTACCTGTTGCGTGGTGGACCCCTGACTGAGACGAGGTTGGCACTACCTACAGGAGGAGGCCTCCAGTAGGTCTTTGTCATTGGAGGTGGGTACACTCAGAGTGGAAACCCAACTGGACCTTCTCCAATACCAGCCCTTTTTCACCATAGGTTGAGCCCTTGGGTACCAGGCCAACTGGACTTAGGCGCGGGTCTCCAGATGAAGATGAATCCCATGATGACAACAGGCATAGTCGGGCATACCAGAGGTCAGGGCAGGCAGCTAGCAGCAAAATCTGGAAGAAGGCCAAAGGTTAGGGCAAGCAGCGAACAGGAGAAACTGAAGAACATGCAGATGGTTGGGGCAGGCAGCAGAGGAGATGAAGTCCAGGAACATACTGAGGTCAGAACCAGAAGAACAGTCACAGAGAGGAAAGACAGGAGCGGGATTCAGGAACATGGAGGCAAGGCTGGAACATGGAGCAGGATCAGGAACACGGAGCAGGATCACGAAGCAACCAGCAACTCTAAAGCAGAGCTGGACCTTTTGCTGAGGCAAGGAACTGATGATAAGGCTGGGTTTAAATACCTCCCTAGCCTGACGTCATTGGTCAAGGCTGCGGGGAGTTTTCCCACCACTGGCCCTTTAAATGGCAGAGGGAGCCGCGCATGTGCACTTGAGGTACAGGCATTGGCAGCGGCCCACAAGGCAGCAGACGTCGAAGAACAGGGCCAGGCAGCACAGGAGCAACTGGGACCTAACACGGCCAGAATCAGGGGAGGAGCGAGCCTTCTGCTCCTGACGGTGAGTGATGCCGGCTGCAGAGGTCTGTGGCCAGCAACCACAACAGTACCCTCTCTTTTATGCCCCCTCCCCAGGGGTTTTATTTTTTTAGGGTAAGCCAAGTGGAACTGCCTAAGAAGACTTGTCCAAGATATTGGATGCCGGTTCCCATGAATTTTCTTCTGGTTCGAAACCCTCCCAGAAAATTAGGTACTTCCACTTTCCATTATGCCGGCAGATGTCTAGGACGTCCTCAACTTAGTAAATCTGATTGTCCTCTGAGGACAGATTCTGAGGCTCAGGAGGTTTCCTGTGTAACCATGACAGGACCAGGGGTTTCAGTAGGGAGACTTGAAAAGAGTTGTGAATCCTTAGAGGGTAGACACAGTTGATACGTAATGGGACCAATTCTTTGGATGATGAAAAAAGGGGCGATATAGTGGGGAGCTAGCCACATTGAGGGTACCTGGAGCTTAATGTGCTGGGTACTGAGCCACACCTTGTTACCGATATTGAACTGAGGTGCCACACACCAATGTTTATCAGTCGTCTCTTAGCTCTCAGTGCGACCCATTGGATCATATCTTAGGTTTTCTTCCAGAGTTCCTGGAGTTCCAGGGCGATGATCTCGGCTACCGGAGAAGGCACGGTCAGGGGTATAGGAAGTGGTGGAGATGGTTGTCTGCCATAAATGATAAGAAATGGAGAAGAACCTGTGGCTGAGTTAACATGTGAGTTATACGAAAACTCTGTCCAAGGAAGCAGTGCGGCCCAGTCATCCTGGCATTCATTCACAAATGACCAAAGGAAGGTCTTCAGAGTTCAGTTGACCCGCTCAGCTTGGCCGTTCCCCTGGGGGTGGTAGGCTGTAGTAAAATCCAGTTGGATGTTGAATTAGTGAATGACAGAACTTGGAGATATATTGCACCCCCCGGTCAGAAGCAATGTGATGGGGAAGGCTGTTTAGGCGTAAGATGTGAGTGGCAAATATCTTGGCCAATTCAGAAGCTGAGGGAAGAACTGGGAGGGCTGTGAAGTGAGCCATTTTTGAAAATCGATCTATGATAACCCAAATGATATGGCAGCCGCTTGAGAGAAGGAGGTCCACCACAAAATCAGTGGAGAGATGGGTCCATGGCTCCTTGGGGACTGGCAGCAGCTGTAACAGCCCCCAAGGTCACCCTACCATGGCTTTTTATGAGTAAATGTCAGGCAGGATTCCACATATGCCTTGACATCCTTTTCTACCTGTGGCCACCAATAGTACCGTAGTAGCAGCTGTAAGGTTCGCTTTCTTCCTGGGTGACCTGCAATGGGCGAATCATGAATCCAGGCTAGGACCTTTTGGTGATGCTGCACAAGGACCATGGTCTTCCCAGGCAGAGCTGGCAGAGCGGCGGACAAGAGGACATGAGCTGGGTTAATAATATAACTTAGAGACTCTGGTGTTTCCTCTGCTTCATAGGCTCGTGAGAGAGCATCAGCCCAGGCATTTTTGGCCACTGGCCTATACCTCAGTACAAAGTTGAAACAACTGAAAAACAAGGACCAGCAAGTCTGGCGGGTATTCAAGCACTGGGCATGTAGGAGGTATTCTAAGTTTTTATGGTATGTGTATATGTAATGGTGTGCTGAGCCCCTCGAGCCACTGACGCCATTCCTCGAAAGCCATCTTGATAGCCAGCAGCTCCTTGTCCCCTTTCCATAGTTCTTCTCCACTGGGGAAAACTTTCACAAGAAGAAGGAGCAGGAGAGGGTAGTAGGGCTCCCTTGATGGAATGCTGGCTTAATACCACCCCACGGCAGTGGCAGGCATCGACTTTGACAATGAATGGACACATGGGGTCTGGGTGCAAAAGCAGATATCTCAGAGGAAAGCCTGTTTTAGGTCATTAAAAGCAGTGACTGCTTCTAGTGGCCATTGCCTGGGGTTAGCCCCTTTTCTGGTCAGAGCGGTGAGTGGAGTGTGAGAATCGAGGGATGAAGCGTCTGTAGAAGTTTTCAAATCCTAGAAAACATTGTAAGGCCCGGAGGCCAGATGGTTGGGGCCACTCCTGGATACAAGCCACTTTTCCTGGATCCATATGGAACCCTATGCTGGAAATAATATACCCCAGGAAGGGGAGAGACTCTCACTTGAACAGGCACTTTTCAAGCTTTGCATAAAGTTTGTTAATCTGAAGTTATTGGAGTACCTGCCAAACCTCTCAGCGATGCAATTGGAGATCTTTTGAGTAGATTAAGACGTTGTAAATGTATACCACCACCGAGGAATGTAGCAAGTCTCGGAAGACCTCATTCATCTTATGCTGGAATACTGCAGGAGCGTTACACAGGCCAAATGGCGTGACCAGATATTCACAGTGGCCATCCCTGGTGTTGAATTCGGTTTTCCACTCATCGCCGGGCTTAATTCTAACCAGGTTGTAAGCGCCTCCAGATCCAGCTTGGTAAAACGTTTAGCCCCTTGCAAGTGGTCCAGGAGCTTAGGTATAAGAGGCAAAGGTAACAATCCTTTCTGGTGATGGTGTTTAATCCTCGATAGTCAATACAGGGCCGGAGCAACCTGTCCTTCTTTGCAACGAAGAAGAACCTGGCTCCTGCTGGTGAGGTGGATGGCCAGATGAAGCCTCTTCATGTTCTCTTTAATATACTGAGACATGGCTCGGTTCTCAGGGAGAGATAGGGGGTAGATGTGACTCCTAGGAGGTGTGGTGCCCTGGGAGCATGTCGATGGCACAATCAAAGGGCTGAAGTTCTGGGAGCATCTCCAACATCTTCTTTGAAAAAACATCCTTAAAGTTGGCGTACTGAGGAGGTAGGCCAATGGAGGTGGTTGCCAGGAGAACAGGAACGCGCAGACTTGAAGAAGACAGTCAGATTGGCATATGGGGCCCCATGTGGTCAGCTGAAGGGTGCTCCAATCAATAATGGAGAGTGTGCCTGCAGCCACAGCAGTCCCAAGATGAGAGGATGGATAGTTTTCTCAAGGATGAAGAGTGGAATCATCTCTTTGTGAAGTAAGCCAGTGCATAATGTTATGATATTGAGGGTGTTTGGTGGATTCTCAGGGGGCAACAGTGATGTTATCTCCTACGGGGAGGAGCCCCGTAGGGAGGACTGATGCACTGGGCTAGACTCAATAGCATAAACACAGAGATAGTTTCTTTTATTGTACAACTAGGATGACCACCAGAGGGTGGCAGTAGAGAGGCAAGTTAGCTGGTAGCAGTCTGTAATCCTTAGCGAGGGAGACCTGTCCACAATGGTGGTGTAAGACCCCAATGCAGATGTCCAATAAGGTACTGTAGGAGAGACAGACTAGCAGATGTTAAACACACTCCCATAGCTGAGTAGAGAGAATCCCAATGAGCAGTAGAGAGGATAGGTGTTAGCAGTCCCGAGGTCCTCAGCAAAGGAGACCCATTCCACAATGGTGGTGTAGGGCCTGATGCAGAGAGGTAGCAAAGAACTGATGAGAGACAGACTGGTAGAAGTTGTACTCACTCTCTGGAGCTGATAGATGGATTTTTAGCAGGTTGAAGAATGGAGCAGGGCACCAGGATAGACACACAGTCCTTTGAGGAGCAAGTACTGTAAGAGATAGGCACCTGTAAATAAGTAGATGGACCCCGAGGAGCGGGTACCCAGGTTAGAGAACCCCAAAGGGTGAAGATAGCTTCCAGTGGATGGAAGCAGCAGAGTAAGCTTCAGACGGGGCAGACTGATCCTTTCTAACTTGGCATGAGTCAGCAAATGGGCAACCTTAAATATGCGGAAGCAGAGACGTCACTCAAGGGGGACACCCCCAAGGTTCGCCCCAACATTGCAACAAAGGTAGGGATGCGCATGCGCACGCGCCATAGGAGGCCTCGGGTCAAGACAGCCGAACGCCGCACCAGAGCTGCTCCGGGAAAGCTGGAGGTGCGGCAGGGAGACGCCACGGACGCCATACTCCCGAGGCTGGTGGAGAAAGCTGAGAGAAAGGTGAGGCATGTCGGGCGAAGTTGTCTGAGCCTGATGGATGCAACAGTACCCCCCTTCAAAGGGCCTCCTCCAGATCCCCTACCTGGTCTTGGCTTCCGAGGATGTGCACGATGATACTGGTTCAGCATCTCTTTGTCCAAAATGTTAGACATAGGTTCCCATGAGTTATTTTCTGGTCCAAAGCCCTCCCATGACAGGAGGTATACCCATACTCTGCCTCTTTTATGAATGTCCAAAATCGCATCGACTTTGTACTCAAGATCTTCTTCTGTATCTACAGGAGGAGGCTCTGGTGTCTTGGTGCTGAATTTGTTGAGTATGAGTGGTTTTAGCAATGAGACATGAAATGAGTTATGGATCTTCATTGCTTGTGGAAGTTTGAGACTGTAGGAGAGGTTGCTGTAATGATTCCCCATGAGGAGTTAGCAATTTGTAATGAAACCGCTATCTGATGGGAGGAGCAATCAGATAGGAGTTAGCAATCTGTAGTATTTAGGAGAGTTGTGGATGGATCCTTGGACCAGTGGCAGATGACCACACCCCCGGGGAAGACCCCGAGAGGGACCACTGGTCAGACTCAGACACATATTAGTTCTTTTATTAGACAGTATACTGAACTACCAGAGGTGGCAGTAGTGAGCTGGAATGCCCGGCTGGGCTGTAGTCCCTCAGAAGCTAGAACAGCGATCCCTGGAAGCTGAGCTGTAGAGAAACTGAAATATAGTGAGTAGGCAGAGTAAGCAGAGTTCATGTACCGAACCTGATGGTAAGACTCACACAATGTCTCATAGAAGCCCAGGAGCTGGAATGTATATGGCCCTCGAGGAGCGAGTACCTGGTTCCAGGGAAAGCTCTGAAAGAGCGATGGTAACTCACAGATGTAGTAGGCAGTGCTGACTTCCAGGCAGAAGTGAATTCAAAGAAGTCCGGGAACCAGGGCCTCGGGGAGCGAATACCAGTTCCAGACTGCATTCTACAAAGTAAGAGAGAGAGAGCGAGGCCACCGAGGACCGGGTACCCCTGATTAGTCTGAGGAGGCAGAGTAGCTTAAATAGAACGAATCCAAATTCGTTGTCATTCCTTATCCTTGCTAACTTGATGCGTTAGCAAATTCTAAGACCTTAAATATCCGTCGTGGGTAAAGTCATCTTCGGGGGATGCCCCCGAGGTTCGCACCATCGCCAGTACTTCAGTCATGGCCGCACCGCGCTCGTGCCCCCTAGGCCTCCAGGAAACATGGCGGTTAGCAGCGTGGAGCCAGTCTGGGGACGCCGGAGGACCTCGGCAGAGGAACGCCGTGGCAGCCAATCTTCCCGCGGGCGAAGAGGGAGGCACCAAAGAGGTGAGGAGGGTGGAGAGAGGGTGTCAGGAACTGATGGACACAACAGTTGCCCAGACGTCGGAGGATAGGGAATGGTCTTAAATAGTGTGGAGCGAAGTGAGCAGAAGGCAACTTCAATCTGAGATGCTTAGTAGATAACCAGACTTTATCACCAGGCTTAAGTTCAGGAGCTTTGCTGTGATGCATGTCATAGTCTCGTTTTGCTCGGATTCCAGCTTTGATGAGCATCTCCTTTGTCTTCTTCCAGTGTGAATTTCATTGGCAGTGGCTTGAGCTGCCGGGGACGACACGGATAGCGGAAGTTGCAAAGGTGGTGAAGGTAGTTGTCCATATACCACTTCGAATGGTGATGATCCAGTAGATGTTGCTGAATGAGAGTTGATGGAAAACTCAGCCCATGATAGAAGTTCAGCCCAATCATTCTGGCGTGAAGAGATATAGGCTCTGAGGAACTATTTGTGGGTGCGGTTCATCCGCTTGGTTTGTCCATTGGATTGCAGATTGATACGATGACGTGAAGTCGAGAGTGATATCAAACTTCTTGCAAAGAGCCTTCCAGAATCTGGCTGTGAACATTACGCCTCTGTCTAAGACTATGTGCTTAGGTATTTCGTGCAACCAGAATATGTGGCTGATGAAGATCTTTGCAAGTTCACTGGCAGAAGGTAAGCCAAGAAGTGCCACAAAGTGAGACATTTTTGAGAATCTGCCCACTGTTACCCATAAGAACATGCCATACTGGGTCAGTCCAAGGGTCCATCAAGCCCAGCATCCCGTTTCCAACAGTGGCCAACAGTGGCCAATCCAGGCCATAAGAACCTAGCAAGAACCCAAAAAACTAAGTCTATTCCATGTTACCATTGCTAGTCTCTTATCAGTTGTTATGTTTGATGATTCACGGGCAGCCCGTGAACCGCCGCACTGACCTCCCAAGCTTGTCTACCCCATCAGACTCCCATCATGGCCAGATGCCACCAGAGCCTCCTGTGGCAACACACCGCACTCCACCATGGTGAGACGCTGCAAGCTCTGCAAGTAGCAGAACGCCACCTGGCCCCTCCAACTGCACCCCTTAGTCATGCACGTGGCTGATCTCATTTCTTTTAAAGGGCCCATGGCGGGTAATCCCCCATGGTGCCCATTGATGACAACAAATGCCAACCTTACAAAGGGCTCTTCCAGCCTTCCCTCATTGCCTCAGCAACAGGTCCAGCTACACTTCTGTAGTGTGTATTGCTTCCCAAAATTCCTGCCTTATTCTAGCTTGTCTTCAGTCTTCATCCAACTTGTCTTCAGTCTCCATCCAGCTTGTCTCCAGCCTCATTTCCTTCCATTTCTTGTCCTTGCCTTCTTGCCATGCCTATCCATCCCTTGTCTCTTCCCTCAGATGCCTGGCATTAAACCATTATCTTGCGGTCCCGACCGCCTCCCCCGTGTTCGCGGTCGGGTCCGCTTACCTCCACTCCGGTCCACGAGAAGTCATGCCGAGGGTCCCGGTCCGGTGGGCCGCATGGCTGCGGCTCCGCCACGTGGAGAACGCTGTCCAGGACGCCAGAAGCTCTGCCCCTCTGTTTGCCTCACGTGCGCGCGTAAGAAAGGCCCTTATGTGCGTCCAGCATCCGGAAGTACGGGACAGCCCCCTGGCTGACGTCACACCCCGGGCCTGCATTTAACCAGCGTTCAGACTCCTAGTAGACGCCTTGCAACAAGGTTCCCTGAATGCTAGTTGCCTTCCGGACTCTGCTGGTTCCGTTCCTGTTCCTGTTTCAGTGACTTTCTCGATTGTCTTCCTGGTCCTCGACCCCGGCCTGCTTCAGTACTTTGCCTGTCTGCCGCCTGCCTCGACCCTGGTCTGCTTCAGAACTCTGCCAGCTTGCTGCCAGCCACGACCCTGGTCCGCTTCAGCACTCTGCCAGCTTGCCGCCAGCCACGACCTCGGTCTGCTTCAGAACACTACCCGCTTGCTGCCAGCCAACCCGGCTTGCCTCAGAACTCTGCCTACTGGCTGCCGGTCCTGCCCTTGGCCCGCTTCCGAACTCTGTTGCCTGTTAGTTGCCTTGGCCCGGTCCAGCTCCAGTATTCTGCTGGCTAGCAGCCTAACTGCCCCAGACCTGCTTCTGGACTTGCTTGCTGACCTCTGTTTACTCTGGGCCTGTTCCTGCCTCACCTTCTGCGGCCCGCCTTCCGCCTAAGTCCCAAGGGCCCGGATCCCTAAGGGTTCCTCCCGGGAGGATTCTGGGTCCCGGGTGAAGCCTTGCCAGAACCATAGACTCCGCCTCCCGGTCTGCCTAGGAACCCTCCTTGCAGCCCGGCCCAAGGGTCCATTGTATCACTACCACAGTCACCACAACAGTTTGCAAGGCCATGGACCAGGCGGAGGCCCCCAGCCTACAGCCATTGCTGGAATGGCGCAGCACCTCCAACAGCAGCAGCACTGCATCGATGCCCTCGCTGCCACCGTGGAGCGCTTGGTTACCCGCCTAGAAACAACGCCCCCGGACACGCCTCCAGCGCCACCCCTGGCTCCTGCTTTCAGCACCGCTCCAGTTACCCAACTGCCTGTGCCTACCGTTACGCGGGGGATACCAAGGCATGTCGGGGTTTTTTGAACCAGTGCTACGTCCGGTTCTCCTTGTTGCCTGCACAGTTCCCATCTGACTCAGTAAAGGTAGCCTACATCTTCTCCCTTCTGGATGGAAGGGCACTCGACTGGGCCTCTCCCATGTGGGAGCGACAGGACCCTCTATTGCACAATCTTCAGGAATTCGTGCTCAACTTCCGACAAGCCTTCGACGACCCAGCTCGCCAAACCACTGCGGCATCCGAACTTTTGCATCTCAAGCAAGGAACGTGGTCTGTGGCGGATTACACCATTGAATTTCGTACCCTCACCATGCAGGTAGGATGGCAGGAAGATTGCCTGAGAGGCATTTATCTGAAGGGTTTGGCGGGTCATATCAAAGGTGAACTGGCCGATCAGGACCTCCATGACGATATCAATGACCTCATTGACATAGCGGGCCGGGTGGATCGCCGGCTACAGCAATGGGACAGGGAGGGGCGTCCTCCACGTAGACCTCCAACGTCTACCAAGTGCCCGCCAGGCCCATGGTACCCAAGACGCCATCCTCTACCCCCTCGCCAGGCGAGCCGATGCAACTAGGCCGCACCCCGCTAACTGCCGAAGAGAGAAAGAGACGTCGGACCCAGGGGTTGTGACTGTACTGTGGCGGGAAAGGGCATTTCCTAGCCCACTGCCCGGAGCGTCCGGGAAATGACTGAGCCTAGGTTATTCGGAGAAGCTACTCCTAGGCTATGCGGGCTCAGCTCCTCAATGCTCTGCTCCAGTGACTCTCAAGTATCCCAGAGGCGAACTCCAGACCTTGGCCTTCATTGACCCTGGGGCCGAGGGGAACTTTATAGTAGCGGACCTGGTTCAGCAACTGCGCTTGCCCACGCTGCCCAGACGTCCTCCGTTATGCATCACATCCATCCGTGGCACCTTGCTCCCCGGGGCCATCTCCCACTCCACTGCACCTTTGACTCTCCAAACGGGGCGCTCCACTCCGAAGAAATATCTTTTCTGGTTTTGGAAAAGGCTGTACACCCCTTGGTACTAGGACTACCGTGGCTGTGCCGCCACTCTCCCGTGATCCAGTGGGACACCCTCCAATTGACTCAGTGGAGTCCCTTCTGCATCTCACACTGCCTCCAGGTACCGCGCCCTCCTCGACGAGTCGTGCTCAGTACCGCGAACCTCCTACCAGCGCCCTACCAAACCTTCGCGGAGGTGTTCTCCAAGGAGATGGCAGAGATCCTCCCTCAACATCGGCCCTTCGACTGTCCTATCGACTTGCTACCCGGTACCACACCGCCTCGAGGCCGAGTATACCCATTATCCCTGCCTGAGACTACCGCCATGTCCAAGTACATCGCAGAAAACCTCACCAAGGGTTTTATTCGTCCCTCTCGCTCTCCTGCCGGGGCTGGCTTCTTTTTCGTGGGTAAGAAGGACGGTTCGCTCCGCCCCTGCATCGATTATCGAGGGTTGAATGCCATCACCAAGAGGGATCGCTACCCGCTCCCATTGATCCCTGAGCTCTTGGATAGGCTTCAAGGAGCCAAGCTGTTCACCAAACTCGACCTCAGGGGAGCCTACATTCTCGTCCGCATATGCCCAGGAGACGAGTGGAAGACTGCCTTCAACACTAGGGATGGGCATTATGAGTATCTGGTAATGCCCTTTGGTCTCTGCAATGCCCCGGCAGTCTTCCAAAACCTCATGAATGAGATCCTGAGGGAGATGCTCCATTCCCACGTCATCGTGTATCTGGACGATGTACTGATATATTCCAAAGATTTGGAGACCCATCGACGGCATGTCAAGCAGGTGTTACAGGTTTTAAAGGATAACCGCCTATACGCCAAACTGGAAAAGTGCCTGTTCGAATGCGAATCATTGCCCTTCCTAGGGTACATTGTCTCCTCTACAGGTTTTCGGATGGACCCCGAGAAGGTATCCGCCATCACCAACTGGCCCCGCCCATCTGGGTTGAAGGCTCTGCAGAGATTTCTGGGGTTTGCCAACTTCTATAGACATTTCATTCCCCATTACTCTCATAGAGTGGCTCCTCCACGACCTTGACCCGTAAGGGAGCTGACGTCAAGTCGTGGCCCGACTCCACAGCTGAAGCCTTTGCCGACCTTAAACAGGCTTTCTTGACCGATACCTGCCTGTACCATCTGGATCCATCACGCCCCTTTGTCGTAGAGGTAGATGCCTCCAGCGTCGCAGTGGGAGTTGTCCTCAGCCAGCACTCACCTTCTGGACAATTACTACCCTGCTCGTACTATTCCAAGAAATTCTCGCCTGCTGAGGCTAATTACTCCATCGGTGACAAGGAACTCCTAGCCATCAAGCTAGCCTTCGAAGAGTGGAGGCAATGGCTAGAGGGTGCGGCTCACCCAGTAACAGTCTACACAGACCACCAGAACTTGGAATTTTTGTCCCAAGCACAGCGGTTGAACCCCCGACAAGACAGGTTGTCGCTTTTCTTCAACCGGTTCAACTTCATGCTCCAGTATCGCCCGGCCTCTAAGAATGTCCGAGCCGATGCGCTGTCTTGGACCTCGATGTCTGAAGAGGATCAAGAACCCTCTCGATATATCCTTGACCCGTCTAATGTTCGTCTGACGGCTCTGACTGTTCTATCCCAAGTAGAAATGTGGTCTCCAAGCGCGCCCGGTTAAAAGTTCTGCGCTGGGCCCACGACTCACTAACAGGAGGTCATGCAGGACAGGAACGGACTCTGGAGCTTCTGAACCGATACTACTGGTGGCCCAACCTCCGTCGAGACGTTCGGGCCTACGTGAGCTCCTGTCCTACTTGCGCTCAACAAAAACCCAACCTCGGACCCCCATGTGGTCTACTTCAGCCGCTCCCGATTCCTACAGAACCATGGACCCACATTTCCACGGACTTTATGGTGGACTTGCCTCCTTCTCAAGGGAAGACGGTAATCTGGATCACCGTGGACCGTTTTTCCAAAATGGCCCACTTTGTGCCACTACCCAAGCTACCCTCAGCTCTGGAACTGGCACTTTTGTTTGCCCAGGATATCTTCTGTATCCACGGACTCCCCCAGGACATCGTCTCCAACCAGGGCCCGCAGTTCACAGCCCGGTACTGGAGAGCCCTCTGTAAATGTTTCAAGGTTCAGCTCAGCTTCTCCACAGCCTTCCACCTGCAAAGTAACAGCCAATCAGAGAGAATGAATCGCTCTTTGAAGACATTCCTGCGCGCCTTCATAAATGAGAGGCAGGATAACTGGACTGAATTCCTACCCTGGGCGGAGTTCGCGTATAACAACCAAAGCCATGCTGCCACAGGAAGCTCTCCATTTCAGGTTGTTTATGGGAAGCAACTCAAGCCTCCGTTGCCCATTGCTACACCTAGCTCCTCTCCCGCAGCTCAGCTATCCGCACAACAACTACAGAGCCTGTGGCAGGCGACCCAGAACAAGCTTGCCACCTCTGCCACGACAGCCAAACGATGTGCTGACCGACATCGCCAACCCGCTCCAGTATTCCTCCCCGGAGATCGTGTCTGGCTCAGTACTCGGAACATCCATTTAAGGATGCCCTCAAGAAGATTTGCACCAAAGTTCTGTGGGCCCTTTTGGATAGCCGAGAGGGTGGGTTTGGTCTCCTACAGACTGCGGTTGCCGTCCTCCTTACGGATCCACAACGTCTTCCATGTTTCCCTCTTGAAACCACTAGTCCTTTTCCGCTTCCACCGCAAGGCTCCCGGCACCTGTGCCACACCTGTGGCTGAGGACCCCACGTATCAAGTTAGAGAAGTCGTCGACGTACGCTTCTTCAATCGCAGATGGGAATACCTCTTAGCCTGGGAGGGCTGCGGAGATGAGGACAATACCTGGGAGCCTGCCCGCAACATCTTGGACAAATCCCTCCTCCGACAGTTCCACCTCGACCACCCAGGGAAACCTGGTCCGTTGAAGAGGGGGCGTAAAGGGAGGGGTACTGTTGCGGTCCTGACCGCCTCCCCCATGTTCGGGGTCGGGTCCGCTTACCTCCACTCCGGTCCACAAGAAGTCACGCTGAGGTCCCGGTCCGGTGGGCCGCATGGCTGCGGCTCCGCCATGTGGAGAATGCCGTCCAGGCCACCAGAAGCTCCGCCCCTTTCTTTGCCGCACGCGCAAGGAAGGCCCTTATGTGCGTCCAGCATCCGGAAGTACGGGACAGCCCCCTGGCTGACGTCACACCCCGGGCCTGCATTTAACCAGCGTCCAGACTCCTAGTGGACGCCTTGCAACAAGGTTCCCTGAATGCTAGTTGCCTTCCGGACTCTGCTGGTTCCATTCCCGTTCTTGCTTCAGTGACTTTCTCGATTGTCTTCCTGGTCCTCGACCCCGGCCTGCTTCAGTACTCTGCCTGTCTGCCGCCTGCCTCGACCCTGGTCTGCTTCAGCACTCTGCCAGCTTGCCGCCAGCCACGACCTCGGTCTGCTTCAGAACACTACCCGCTTGCCGCCAGCCAACCCGGCTTACCTCAGAACTCTGCCTACTGGCTGCCGGTCCTGCCCATGGCCCGCTTCCGAACTCTGTTGCCTGTTAGTTGCCTTGGCCCGGTACAGCTCCAGTACTCTGCTGGCTAGCAGCCTAACTGCCCCAGAACTGCTTCTGGACTTGCTTGCTGACCTCTGTTTACTCTGGGCCTGTTCCTGCCTCACCTTCTGTGACTCGCCTTCAGCCTAAGTCCCAAGGGCCCGGATCCCTACGGGCTCTTCCCGGGGGGATTCTGGGTCCCGGGTGAAGCCTTGCCAGAACCATAGACTCTGCCTCCCGGTCTGCCTAGGAACCCTCCTTGCAACCCGGCCCAAGGGTCCACTGTATCACTACCACAGTCACCGCAACACATTACTTGGACCTCTAATATGGCTAACCAGTACCTGCCTCTGACCATTGCCTGGACCCTGAACAGTTTTGACTTCCACCTGCCTACAACCAAACGTTTCATGGCCCTCTGCCCCTGCTATCAGAAGAAACCTCACCTAAGTCCTGCCAGCCCTGGCTTCCAAAGGCTCAATCCGAGGGGAGCATGGACTGCTATAGGTAAAAGTCCTGAAGGGTCTCTACTTCACCTGCAGACAGTGGGAGCCTACAGGGCTCCTCCCTGCAGTAGAGCCAATCCTGCCTCAGCCCATAGGTCCACAGATATTACATCAGTAAAACAAGAATGTAGAGGCAATATCTTCTAATGTCTTCTAAAATCATAGGAATGATAGGTATGGTGTGAGATTTGGCTGACTGAGGTTTGATGATGGCTTTTAACATCTCAAATACAGCCATAATAGCTATTAAGTTCAAGCGCTACATGCAGAGTACTTGTTCCTCTGCCAGGTCCAGTAAGGTAGCCTTGGGCTTATTCCATGAACTAGCCAATACAGTAATTGGGACAGAGAGCTATGTGCTTATGCTACAGATATAGGAATGGGCTGGGTCACTATCAGGGGGAGCGACTAGGCATGATGTCATCAGACTGCATGACCCATATGAGTCACCATGGGAGACTGTGTGGCCGATTGCCTGGCCACATGTTGGTTGTGTGTCCAATCTGCTTCTGGATTGGGGCCATCAGGTCTGGTAGCCTAACTGAATGACACTGGCTCCTCAATCAGGGCCCTTATTGGTTAGTGAGACACAGTGGGTGGGGAAGCCAGTAGAAAGGATAAGATTATGAGCCTTTTCTGGCACCAGTCTCTTCCTCCTGCCTCCCGCCTTGTGAGCTCTGGGTATTAATATTAAATAATTTGCATTAAATGACACAGAGTGTTGGGCTAATTGTTCTCTGCACCTGACAGTAATTGGTTACATATGTTTGTATCTTTCCTGTAGTCTTGCCTTTTAGAATGTCAATTGTCATTGTTTGAGTAGGGTACCTAAGCCTGGGAGGGAAGATTTCCTATTATTGAGCAATGTCAGCTGCTGTAAAGGTTCCCACTAGCATGGTGTCATTTGCCTCTAGGTCATTAGACTCCTGTGTAGTGGTAGGCTATTGATCACCTATGCATTCATATCATGGTACCAGAGGGCTGGCAGTACTGCTTGAACAGGGTGGGCTATCTTTTAAGACTTGGGATAAATTGCTCCCTGCTAGAACTATGGACTTGCTTGCTTGAGGCATACCAGAAAGCCCAGAAAGACCCTTTCCTAGGGACCTATAAGCCAGAATGGCTCAGGTACATAGGCTAGATAGCTTTAAGGATCATTTATCACCCATGATAACACGATAACACGTGCAATAAATACTGCATCACAAAATTTGTATGCAAATTTAAAATTAGTATTTGAGTGGGAGGAGTTTGGGTGGAGTAAATGGAAATGAGAATCAGTTAACGTGGCGTGCGATAAAGTAACGCACAATAATGCAGGTTCAATGCCAGAAATAACTACACTTTTTCTGTGCATTATGTCTGTATTAGCTGTACGTTACTGGCTGAAACAGTTTTTAGCACAATTGCCAGTTCGGGAGGGGAGAGAGAGAAAGAGCCTGCTTATAGAAACATAGAAATGACGGCAGAAGAAGACCAAACGGCCCATCTAGTCTGCCCAGCAAGCTACGCACTTTATCCATTTTTTTCACTTTTTCTCTCCCACCTGTTACTATTGGCTTCCAGTACCCTCCAGCCCTAATCAATTAGGGGTAGCAACCGCTGTAACAAGCAGGCCACACCCTTACCCCATACCCACCCCTGTTTTTTATTTTATTTTTTATTTTTTTTGAGATAGCAGCCCTCCATCCTTCCGCTCCGTGAAGGTGGAACACCAACTACTGGCCACTGGCATCCCGCTTCGTGAATGCCTCTGTGGCTACTGCCGCTCCGTGCAGTGTTTGAATGCCTCCTCTTTATTCACACCCTCTAGACTTGATGGATCCACAGGGGTAGATTTTCAAAAAACACGAATAGGCGTACTTTTGCTGGCGCATCAGGCGCAAGCAAAAGTACGCTGGATTTTAGTAGATACGCGCGGAGCCGCGCGTATCCACTAAAATCCTGGATCGGCGCGTGCAAGGCTATCGATTTTGTATAGCCGGCGCGCGCCGAGCCGCGCAGCCTACCCCCGTTCCCTCCAAGGCCGCTCCGAAATCAGAGTGGCCTTGGAGGGAATCCTCTAACGCCCTCCCCTCACCTTCCCCTCCCTTCCTCTACCTAACCCACCCGCCCGGCCCTGTCTACACCCCCCCCTTACCTTTCTCCGGGGATTTACGCCTCCCGGAGGGAGAAGTAAATCCCCGCGCGCCAGCGGGCCTCCTGCGCGCCGGGCCGCGACCTGGGGGCAGGTACGGAGGGCGCGGCCACGCCCCCGGACCGCCCCGGGCCGTAGCCACGCCCCCGTACCCGCCCCCAAAACGCTGCCGACACGCCCCCGAAACGCCGCGACGACCGGGCCCGCCCCCGACACGCCCCCCTCGGAGAACCCCGGGACTTACGCGAGTCCCGGGGCTCTGCGCGCGCCGGTGAGCCTATGTAAAATAGGCTCACCGGCGCGCAGGGCCCTGCTCGCCTAAATCCGCCCAAAACCGGGCGGATTTAGGCGAGCAGGGCTCTGAAAATCCGCCCCACAGTGTTTATCCCATGCCCCTTTGAAGTCGTTCACAGTTTTAGACTTCACCACTTCCTCCGGAAGGGCATTCCAGGCCCATCTAGTCTGCCCAGCAAGCTACGCACTTTATCCATTTTTTCCCCTTTTTTTCTCTCCCACCTGTTACTATTGGCTTCCAGTACCCTCCAGCCCTAATTCCCCTCCACCCCACCACCAATTTAGAGAGCAGCGCCGTATCTGCATTCAAGTGAATGTCCAGCTCAATTAGGGGTAGCAACCGCTGTAACAAGCAGGCCACACCCTTACCCCATACTCTTACCCACCCCTGTTTTTATTTTTTTATTTTTTGAGATAGCAGCCCTCCATCCTTCTGCTCCGTGAAGGTGGAACACCAACTACTGGCCACTGGCATCCCGCTCCGTGAATGCCTCTGTGGCATAAGTTAACATTTTATATCACTGTAAGAAGGGGCATTATGAGCTCGGGATGAGGATTGTGGGATAGGGTAGGTTTGGGGAGGCAGTTTTACAAGCAGTCAGGTACGAACAGCATAGTTGCCATCAGTGAAGATTTACCTTCATTTAGAGGGATGAAAGGTAAAAGAAGAGTAGATTTGTACCATGTTCTCTCTGCCTAGCTTGATGCACTCTCTACCAGGCTGCAATCAAGCTAGGTACGGTAGAGAGTAAATGGTACAAATCTACTCTTCTTTTACTTTTCATCACTCCAAATCACATAAAATCTTTACTGATGGCAACTCTGCTATTCTCTCCATATGACTGTGCATGTAAAACTGCTCCCCAAAGCCTACTCCACCCCCACAAACCTCACCCCAAGTTACTAGTGCCCCTTCTTACAGTGGTATAAATAGTTAACTTTTATGTGAGTCAGTTTCTCTCTTTCTCTTTCTCTCTCTCTCTCTCCCTCTCCCACTCTATCTCTCTCTCTCTCTCTCTCTCCAACAGCCCGAACCACTATTCACAATAAAAATATTTTCAGGAGGTAACGCACCTGCGGTGGATTACTCAGAGTGCAATGTGAAAATATCATGTGGTGCGATAAATGTATCGCGTGTTGCTGTAAATATCTATGCGATGAGGAATCAGGAAAATTAGTCTAACCATGCTCCCTTTTCTATCGTGTGTGCTATTTCCACAATATTTATAGCATTTTGATAAATCTAGGTCTTTGTTAGGGATTCAATAAAGCTGTGGCCCTTTATAATTTTCAATCAAATCATTCAAGTTGGTGTAAGTGCTGTATGTAGTTAATTCCAAGGGCCTGGACAAGATATAGTTGCCCCAGTTATGTGCTGCTTCTGTACATCACAAATAGATTTTATATTTTGGATATGCCATGGAACTAGTGTGTACTGTTGTCTTAAATATTAAAATGTGAACTATATTAAGATGGGACTGATTTTTTTTAGCCAACCAATTTTCCCTATAAACTCAGTAAATATTCACGGCAAAGAGAAATAGCTTATATATTGAAGTCTCTTCATTTAACAAAAAAAAGTTATTTTATCTAATCCAAAAACAGGCAGTTTGCCTTCAGGGGGAAAAAAATATTTTTACAATAAACATTGATCATTTAGTCAAGAAATTAGAGCCTATCATGAAACATAGGTATATATTTTTAATTTGCCCCACACTTGCTTATTTATAAATTTGGTGAATTGCAGATTTTGCTTTTAAAAATGAAAGCACTTAAACCTCTGCTGGTGGTGGTGGGAGTGCACTGTGTATTTCTGTTCTAATTCTGAAAACTATCATCCCAAAATGTACTACTCCCAAAACTATACTTTGGCATAATAAAAATAGACAAGTTGATTGGATAATACTATGATATCATTCCTGAAATACTTTCTTTCACGAAGTACCAGTGAGCATCCAGGAATGATTTAAAATATAATTAAATAGCTGGGATCCTCCATACTGGTAAATCAGAATAGCAGCTGTGAATGGCAAATCAATCATTTGAAGAGGTCAGGGCAAGCCATTTCTAATATATAATTTATATGTAAATTAACAACTATTCCAAATACAGTTTTGTAAACAGAAAACACCTCCATTTGTTAAAAAGGACCTAACAGCAATGTGAAGATGCCTGAGTACTTGAAAAGCATGTATAATATTTTCCTTCATAGGGGAAGATAATAAAGATCTATTAAATGAATAGATAGCTTTACTCCCAATAAAAATGTCATTGGCAATAGCTGGAATAGGCCCACTAAATATCACCAGCATTGCAAATGAGAATATTGTAAGCATGGCTCACACTTCATGATATGAGAGGATTTTTGATTGGATGGTGTTGGAGATTCTTGTACTGAAGTACCTGATATTTCTTCTCAGTTATCATTTCTGTTCTGCTTCTTACTGTAAAAGCCCACATTCAAGCACAGCATGGGAGGCATGTTCATAGCATTGTAATGGTGATATAGTGAAAGAATAAAATAGATTCTAGCCTGAATTCTCACCCTGAAACTCATTTAATTAATTAATTTATTTAATCTGGCACATTTCTTGCTTGGCTTTCGGTGATAGCTCATCTTTGTATGTCTCTGTGTATTTGAAGATGGTTAACAATGTAAAGAAAGCCCCATGCCTGTTGTATCACTAAACAACCACAGAGAACAGTTTTAAAAATGTATAATTTTTTAAACTTCACAAAACTATCTCAGGTGCAATCACTTCCTCTCATCTACCCGTGATTGACCATCCACCCCCTCTCAACTGATTCTATTGTATTTGTAAGAGACATCTCTGTCACACCAGAATTAGCAAAGAGGATCTTCTTTATTGGATGGATATGGCCACAGCATAGGTCAACAACTATATAACAATTCAATTGCATAAAATTCAATTGTTAACATTCTCAATCCTCAGCATGACCACACCATTGCCTACTAAATTTCAATTCACCAATTGCTTGATAGGATCATGCTACAACATTGCTTCTCCAGAATTTCTAAGACTTGCTTATCTGCCCCAAGGTACCAGAACTGGGCATAGATTAACCATACCTGAAATCACCTGCAAGAACAAGAATATGCAAGAGTCATACTCAAGGAGTTAGACCGAGAATAGGGACATTACTACCAGGAGTCAAGAACTACCTGACAACATCTTTGGCACCCATCAGTGGCAATTGGCCAAACCCATGTCTGCCATCAAAGATAGATCCAATTTGACCAAACCACTAAATGATTTCAATTTTCCAGTTAAACCTATGCAAAGTAAAAAGAAACTCACTGATGAGAGACACACAATCCGAATCCTATGATGTGACAAAAGAATTAGAGGTGTATGTAATCACAGCTGAGCACTGATGCCACATTAAAGCCCAGCAGGAAAGGCATGTTCAAAGCATTGTAATGATGACATAGTGAAAGGATAAAAGAGGTTCTAGCCTGAATGCTCAACCTGGAGCTCATTTATTCAATTCATTTAGTTATTTTATCATGTTTCTTGTTTGGCTTTTTAGTGATAGTCATTTTTGTATGCCTGTGTGTATTTGTAGATGGTTAATAATTTAAAGAAAGTCCCATGTCTGTTGAATTATAATCACCAAACAACCTAACACTTCTCTAATTTGTAAAATTGCACATCACTTGCAGCATCAGGATACATTTCTGCCCCTATCTGTATTCTTCTCCTGGCAAGAAGGTTAACTTTATTTTTATTACTTTTTCCATCAAGCTTTCATTTTTTGTTCTTGGTATTTCAGGAAATGATGATATATCAACTACAAGTTCTCCTTCTACAGCTCAACCTTGCTCTTCGATGCAGCATTAAATTCAATTAAGGCGAGAGCTTTTAAATTTCTGCAGTCTGGTGATTCAGTAATTTAGTTGGATTATAGAAATTCTTAAGTGTTTGCTGTGATTAAATTTAACCTATCAAATGGCTCACACAAGCTCTCCGGGACACATTTTTAGCCTTCTTACTTCTGTCAGACTAGTGATTCCACCTGACTTAAACCTGCCTTGACAACCTGTCACAGTCCGAATTTCTATGAACTGAATTTCCACTGTATTTTGAGACTGCAATCCATTTTCAATAGCAAATACCCTACAATGTGATAATAATAATAATAATGATATTATAGGAAACCAGTGCTAGATCTTGGGTATATTGTGAACTTGATAAAGTGCAAGCTTTCCAGACATTGCCTTCCTTTCTATAGTCATAGCTGTACTCTTCTGAAAAAGGAATTCAGTTTCTGATTGCTAACAAAATCTTACACCAAGCAAAGATGAGCATGTAAAATATTTTTTTGGCAGTCACAAAATACATTGAATGCAGAATCTTGCCACTGTGGAAGAGAAACCCCAGAACAAATCTTGCTGCAGTGAGGGACGGGGTCTTTTATGATGAGTCGTTCTGCCACAGTGGGAGTAGTCTGTCTGGAAGAATCCTGCTGCTCCAGGGCAGTCCATCGAACAAATATTGTTGCCACACTACTCCACTCACCCAGCATGTACCTTACTGTTGAATACTAGCACTGCAAGCATTTTCAACACTCTCCGGCGTCTGTGGTGATCTCATGTTTTACAATATCAGTACAGCCAGCCCATGAATTCCGAAAATGCTTTTGATGACGGCATTGCACAGCAAGCATTGTGCCTGCTGGGATGAATTTGTGTGCTACCATGTGGCACACATGTCAGGAATTGTGTAAGATGCTCTTTTGCACAGTTCATTCAGTCATTTTCAGCTTGTTAGTGTGAAAGAAGAGAAAGGGAGAACACACAGAGCTTAAAAATTAATAATAAAACCACTTGAGAACTGTCTTCTGAGACTCAAGATACACAGCAGGTATGGGTGTAATGCCCTTGCAATATGCCTAGCCTACTACCCACCAGAGGTTAAACCCATGGCCACGTGAGGGCTCAGCAAGCATTGCACAAGTCTTGCATGCACATATATCTCTCTTCTGCCAATCTCCCACCTGGCGGCAGAGTTTCCTCTTGCCTCTGTGCATGTACTCTGCCCACAATCTATTACCCTTGGCAAATATTCTGCCCACAATCTGTAGGCCCCCAGAAAGGCATTCACAGACAATTTACTAAAAATACTGGGTTCCTAGAGCAACTCACCTGGATTGCTAACAGTATTTCTCTGTAAATAGGTGTCCTTAGTTTCAGGCATCTGGATAGAGCTCCCATGGTGATTTTAAGTGCATAAAGCTCCCCCAGAGGCTAACTGGGAATCCTTTGACGGGGTCCCCAACTTCACAGCAACAACAGTTCTACCTGATTGCATTTCCTTCCTGGAAACCCAGCCCATCCTGGTCCCCAAGAGTGTGGCCATCAGGCTGGGGTCTCCCTGTCTTTCTCTTTCATTCTTGCTTGTTGTTAAAGGGGGCTTTTCTTGGGGAAAAGTCAGAAGGGGATCAGGCTATGCCTGATCTGCAGCCCTATGGGGAGGGGTGGATCAAAAAAATCTCCCCATACTGTTCAGGTGCAAAAAAAAACACTTCTAAAGGTAAAATGGATATGTCTTCAGTCATCACTGTCTCTCTTTGCAGGATCCCTCACTGGTGCTTATCCACCTAGGGTTTAGAGTGGGCTCACAGGTCCTCTGGGTGAGAGCCCTTTCGCAACAAAACGGAATTAGGTGTAAAAATCTATCTCTTTGTAAATTAGTGTGAGAAGGACTCTCTGGCAGGGAGTGTACAATGAGGTATCACTTCCAATTAAAACTTCAGGTTTCTTCAATCTGATCCCATTGAGTTCTAAAATGGCTGGGCTATATAGGGTTGAGGCATCCAATCCAGACCCTCCAGGTTGGGCAGGGGGACTGAGGGGGAATGTAGGCTCATGATATTAAAGTTCTATTCAGGGACTTAGTGACATCTAGTGGCCAACCAGTAGAGGTGCCACAGATGCGTAGGGAAAGGCATAACCAGCAGAAAAAAGAAAATGATCCTGTCACTGTATGGGTCATTGATGAGACCTACCCTAGAATATTGTGTCCAACATATATTTGCACATCTGTCCTATCAAAACAGCACTAACTCCCAGGACTCAGCAACAGTCCTGCCTAAGAAAAGACAGCACTGCCATATTACACCCGGCCTGGAACACCAATTCACCTCCTATGGAGAAAACACAACAAGCCATACTTCAACATATTCTTACACAGAAACTAAACACTAGCAGAATCCCTCAGTCGCACATGCATAACAGAGACAGATCCTTACCAAATAAAGATTAAAGGACCACAAATTTCAAATGTCCAGATAAAAACTGAAATTGATACTCAAGAAGCCAGACTTTAATTAATACTGGAGAAATACAAATAGAATTGTATTTTCTTCTTTACTGAGCCAAGTACAAAGATTAAAGGATGCACATTTCAATCACTAAAGTGGAAATAAAATGATTTTCTTATATCTTTGTTGCTGGTCATTTTATTTTTATTTTTTTAATTCTCTTGGTATAAATATTTTTTTTTCTGTTTTCCTCTTGTTGATCATCTTTTAACTCCTTTTCCAGGGTCTTCTGCCTATTTTCTATTTCTTCTCTCTCCTGTCTTTTTCATATCCTTCACAATATCTCTCTCTGGAATTCTTTAATTTTTCATCTCATTTTGCTCCATTTCTCTGCGTCTTTTTCTCTTCCTCTCTATCCAGTCAGATTTTACCACTTCTACTCTTTCACCATCCAGTTCTCGCCTCCAATTCCCTATTTCATTCCATCATCTCTCTCTCTCACTGAGTTACTTCACCCATCAATTTCCCCTTTCTCTTTCCTCTACCATCAACCTCTTTGCAGCATCTCCCTTCTCACTTTCCTCCTTCATCTTTCCCCTTTCTCCTCCATCTCTCTTCCTTCCAGCAGACTCTTCTTTTCTCTTCTCTTCCCATCTAGCCTCTTTCCCCTCCCCAGACTCTCTACCCTCTCTCTTCCCCTGCCCAGCATCTCTCTTCCTCCTTTTCCAGCATCTCTCTTCTCTCCTCTTCCCCCACCCCACTTCCCACCATCTCACTCATTTTCTTCCCCTCACCACTCCCATTTCCTAGCATCTCTCTCTTCCACTCCCACTTCCCAACATTTTCTTATTTATTTATTTGGAATTCTTTTTAGTCCACGCCCTCCAAGGGTCGGGGTCAGTTACAATAATACACGCATAGAAGCAAATATGTACACACACAATCAGTTAAAATGAACTACAAAATAAGACTTAAAACAAGGATCGCATAATGATACACATAAAAAAAATCCTTTCATAATTTTCAGGGTGAGACGTCAAGAGACTAGTGTCTCACTACAGCAAATTGCTGCTGAGTTATTAGGAGTAAAATTAAGATGGAGTTGAGGAAAAAGTGATTGTGAAAAATATGATTTTAAAGCTTTTTTGAAATTTTTTTTATTCGTGAGAAGTCATAAATTCTGCAGGAAGGTATCTCAGAGTGTGGGCCCGACCAATGAAAATGCTTTTTCCTTGGACTGAGGGGGGGCGCTCTTGTGCAGCGACCAAGATGGCTGCCTAACTTCGGAGCTCTGCCAGACCTTGCTTATATTACTTCGCAATCCACATAGTTTTCAACTGCACTTGCTCCAGACATATCTTAACACAATCTGGACATGTCCTCCTCCAAATCGGGGAAGATTGAAGCTGCTTTCGCTGCAGCCTCAGGTTCCAAGCGAGCCAAACAAGATCCCCCTACACCGGAGAAAGCCGCGGCACCAAAAACAATGGCGTCCGCGGACCTGGTTCTCTTGGAGCTGAAACAGCTAAAAGACATGTTGCAACTGAATAACGACATGACTGCGGCTATCCGTAACGATCTGCACGCTGTTACCCAACAAATGGCCAGCTTTCAGAATCGGCTCGAGGACGCAGAGGCACAAACCTCCTCCCTGCTACTTGCTTTCCTTCAGGAGACGCATCTCTCTCCCTCTGAGTCCCTTAAGCTTAAACAACAATGGGTGGGTCATGTGCTTTATAGTCCAGCGATCCAAAAGAAAAGAGGAGTAGCCATTCTTTTTCATAAACGTTTGAATGCTCAAATTACTCATCTCCAATCTGATGTAGATGGTCGCTGGATCTTAGCTCAAGTACAAATTGCTCTTCATTCTTATATTTTTCTCAATATTTATGCTCCCAATGCGGATACTCCAGAATTCTTTCACTCCACCTTTGCCCATCTATTAAAACTGAGTTCTCTTCCAACTATTATTGGTGGTGATTTTAATCAGCCTCTGGATCCTTTTTTGGACAAGACAACCACATTGTGACCTCATATTTAAAAATCCTGTAAAGCCCTACAGCATTTGATTAAATCCTTGGGATTAGCGGACCCCTGGCGGCTACTACATCCTACAGACAAAGACTACACATTCTACTCCTTTCCTCACTCTTCGTACTCAAAGATTTACTACTTTCTGATATCTAAACAATTGGTTTCTTCAATTCATTTGGCTTCCATTTGTCCGATTTTGATTTCAGATCATGCAGCAGTAGAAGTTAAGCTTTATCTCCATTCTTCAATCCACTCGGATCACAGATGGTGCTTTAATCCATCTCTTCTAGCTGACTCTGCTTTTCTCACTGACCTTCAAGTTCAGACTACAGAATACTTTCAGTTGAACTCCACGCCAGATGTCTCCACGGTCACTGTATGGAATGCTTATAAGGCCATTAAAAAAAACCTCTCAGAAAGAATTATATGAAGTGGAAACAGTTCTCAATATTGACTACAAAACAAACTGTATAGCCACACAGATTTACAACTGTATGTCAACACCCAAGGTGGAACTGAGTTTTTTTTAACTCATTTAAATGACCTCATACATAGGCATATAGTATTATGCTAGTTAGCATGTGAAGCAGTACGCCAGATTGTATAATCATAGGTCAACCATGAATGAGCATTTTTCAAATTGCTTAGTGAAATAGTCCAGGAAGATTCCCAATCAAATTTTAAATAAATTAGCAAGAAAGTCTTTCATATATCACTGTTTTAACTTAACTTTTATGTAGCGTGAAGAAACGCCATGTTCTTGATGGGAGAGGCTCAGATATTTAAAGCCTGACACAGGATCCGTGTTTCGGCGATGCCTTCATTGGGGGCCAAATTTAACTGCAACAATAAAAAGCATCTTTGTCATTGAAATACATCAAAATTATATACTTGCATCGGAGATATACGTGGGTGGAATACCAACAGATGGAATGCGGCTTCGCTTGCCGACCTGCCGGTAATGCGTCTCTTCAGCCGGAGGAGAACGCTCTCATGCCACCATTCGAGGCATGATCATCAGTTACTCCATCCGACTAAAGAAATCCCAGGTGGCGGCTCTTCTAACATTGTAACAAAAAGTTACCACATTGGAAAAAGCTCATATTGCTTCGCCGACATCAGCTTCTCTTACCTCGTTTCTCAAGGCCCACTAGCGCTATAACCAACATCTGAGCTCTCAAGTTCACCTGGGACTCACTCGCACCAAAGTTCTTTACTATGCAGAGAATAATAAGTGTGGTCACCGCTTAGTATCCTATCTCAAAAAAAGGGAAGATAAGAAGTGCATAATGGCAGTTATGTCGTCTACTCAAAATCCGTTGACTAAGGATATGGACATTCTTCTCGCTTTCCGATCTTTTTATGAATCTCTCTACAGATCAGAAACTGATCATTCTTTAGAAAATATTCATGAATTTCTGGATCCTCTGACTCATCCTAAACTTATGGAAACCCAATCTGACGCACTGGATGCTCCCATCACTCAAGCGGAAATTACATCAGCTATCTCCTCTCTTTCAAGTGGAAAGGCACCCGGCCCCGACGGTTTTTCCTCAGACTTTTATTGTACTTTTAAATCTGTATTGGTACTGCATCTACATACATATTATTCTTTTCTTCTATCCACTCCTAATGGACTGTCCACTTTCACTGAGGCTTGCATAGTAGTCCTTCCAAACCCAGGTAGGGACCCCACTCAAATTTCCAATTACAGACCAATCTCCTTATTGAATGCAGACTATAAGATATTTGCTAAAATCCTGGCCACTCGATTATCCCACTATATGTGCTCTCTTATTCATCCTGACCAGTCAGGTTTTATCAAAGCCCGACTAATTGCCCATAACACCCGCCTCTTTTTGCATATTTTAGAGCATTCTGTTGAATTGCCTTCCCCTGCGGTAGCTATCTCGTTGGATGCAGAAAAGGCCTTTGATCGCGTTGAATGGCCTTTCCTATTGGCTACTCTTAAATGGTTTGGATTTGGCCCTATGTTTCTCTCATGGATATGTCTGCTCTACTCATCACCCTCTGCATTTCTTTATGTTAATAATCGGGCCTCTCCTCCTTTTCGTCTTCAGCGTGATACACGACAAGGATGCCCGTTAAAAAAAAAAAGAAAATGCTTTTTCCTGGGTAGATGCCAATCTTACTGTACAGTCAGAGGGGGGCTTCTAAAAGTGCTTGAGAAGATGATCTGAGTGCTCTGGATGGTGCATAGAACTTAAGAGAGCTAATGACCCATGGTGATTTTGCGTGATATAATCAATTCTGAACTAGGGAGGCAAGTTTGTATTGGATTCTGAATTAAATCGCTAACCAATGTAAGGTTTGCAAAGCTGGGGTAATGTGTTCATGTTTCTGGGTATTGGTGAGTATTCTTGCTGCTGCATTTTGGATTGACTGAAGGGGTTTGATAGAATTGTAAGGAAGACCTATGTATAGTACCTTGCAGTATTCAAGGTAGGTTAGGAGTAATGACTGTAATACTGTTCTAAAGAAGTTTTAATCCAACAATGGTTTTGTTTGATGAAGTAAGTATAGTTTATTGGATAGAGACTTTATAACAGATTTTATCTGGGGATGCATGGATAATGTTGAATCTAACTGAACACTGAAGTAGCGAACATTATTGGAGATAACATTAGGCTGGGAATCAAAATAGACAGAAGCTGGAATTGAATATGGAGTTGAATGACCTAATACTATAAGAACATAAGAACATAAGAAAATGCCATACTGGGTCAGACCAAGGGTCCATCAAGCCCAGCATCCTGTTTCCAACAGTGGCCAATCCAGGCCATAAGAACCTGGCAAGTACCCAAAAACTAAGTCTATTCCATGTAACCATTGCTAATGGCAGTGGCTATTCTCTAAGTGAACTTAATAGCAGGTAATGGACTTCTCCTCCAAGAACTTATCCAATCCTTTTTTAAACACAGCTATACTAACTGCACGAACCACATTCTCTGGCAACAAATTCCAGAGTTTAATTGTGCGTTGAGTAAAAAAGAACTTTCTCCGATTAGTTTTAAATGTGCCCCATGCTAACTTCATGGAGTGCCCCCTAGTCTTTCTACTATCCGAAAGAGTAAATAACCGATTCACATCTACCCGTTCTAGACCTCTCATGATTTTAAACACCTCTATCATATCCCCCCTCAGTCGTCTCTTCTCCAAGCTGAAAAGTCCTAACCTCTTTAGTCTTTCCTCATAGGGGAGTTGTTCCATTCCCCTTATCATTTTGGTAGCCCTTCTCTGTACCTTCTCCATCGCAATTATGCGGCGACCAGAATTGTACACAGTATTCAAGGTGCGGTCTCACCATGGAGTGATACAGAGGCATTATGACATTATGATCTATGATCTCAGTCTTGCTAAGATTCAATGACAATCTGTTAATTGGTAAGCCAAGCTCTGGTAGAAGAAAGACATAATGAAATGAATTGAGATGCTATTGTCCATGAGGCTGAGAGAGGGAAAAAGAACTGAATATTATCAGCATAGATATGATAGGATAACCCTAAGTTAGCTAGGAGATGGCAGAGGGTCCTCCTCCCTCACCAGGCTGATCCACTCCTCTATGGGGAGGGGGAGAGGAGACTCAGGCTGATCCACTGCTCTGTGAGGGGGGGAGGAAATTCAGTACAAATTGGCCTTCAGTGTTCTGCTGGTCAGTGCCCCCAGGATGCCCCACCCCCTTCTCTCTTGCCTGGCAGACTTCAAACATGAATTTGTAACCATCTCCAAGCCCCATCACTGTGGGCCTGGAACAGAAACAACTACTGACAGTGCATGGAGACAGTGCACATGCACTCCTTCTAGGCCTTGTGGTGACCCTGCCCCCTTCTGGTGAGACAAAATATGAACCACTTACATTATAAATATACCATGCAAGGAGCTAAACCATCATGCTATATATAAACACTCTGAGACACTCTTTATGCTTAAACTACTTTATCTATATATATGTTAAATAGTTTGTACAAAATCGCTAATCTCAGAAACCACTGCACCAATTGCTTTCAAATTTGGACACAACCTTCCTTTCGCATATGGGAAGGTTCTTCTGTACTTACATTCAGATATGTCACACCTGTGACCGGTAAAAAAGGTTCAAACATATTTTCCTGAAAACAGCGACATCTGCTGGACGTAAGCACCATCTGTTATACCTTACACAAACACACGCTACACTAATCCTTTCGCCATTCCAGGTCCATGTTTCCCTTCCTTTTTCACACATTGGCCCACTTTTTTCACCACAACAGTGGGGGGAAAATGTATGGCCGTCTTATACAGCGAAGATAACAATTTCCTTTACAGCTAAGAAACACCCACCACCCTCCTCACACCACCCACACACATGCCAAATTATTTTACTTCCCACACCCTCTGAACACACACAACCTGACAAAAGTCCTGGCTGCTCCAGTGGGGGGCCAGTAGCGGTCCGGGACACATCGCCTGGACTACAGCCGTTGGCTGCCAGCAATCAAAATGGCACCGACAGCCGTTTCCCTTACTATGCCACTCGGTAACACCAATGGCAGCGGTAGCCCATGTGACATTTTCAGGACTGGCAGCCAGCGGCCCTTTGCCCTTACTATGTCACAGGACCTACCGTTGCCATTGCTGGACCCCAGTGACATAGTAAGGGCAAAGGGCCGTCGGAGCCATTTTTATTGCTGGCAGCCGACAGCACAACGCCAATACATTCCTCCCAGACTGCTCCTGAATGCCCGCTCCACCGACAGAGATTTGTATCAGGTCTCGGGGGGTCTGGAGGGTGGGGGTTTGTACTGATTTAATTGCAAACATCTTGGGGAGAAATCACAATGGGGGGGGGATGTTTCATTCATTCAGCAACTGTTGGGGATGGCAGGAGGGTGGGTAACTTTATTTCGCTGGGTTGGGGGGGGGGGCAGGAGGGTATGGGGTGGTTATTTACAGAGAACGGTTGTGATGGGGTTTTTTTGGGGGGAGGGGGGATTCACACACAAACAGAAAGACAAAAGTTGCACGATCTGGGAAAGGCTCCGAAATAGCCCTCCCCAGACTGTAAAACAAAATGGGGAGTAAAAAATTGGTTAGCCACTCCCCTATTTTACTACATAACACGCAGGGACAGACCACATTTAGCACCAACTATTTCATTTTTTTTCTTTTCACACTCTGCATCCTAGGTGCGTCTTATGGTCTGGGGTGTCTTAGGTAGGAAAAAATACATTACTTTCATTTGCATTTCACTCTTTCTTGGGACATTGTGGTCCCATTCACCTCGGTCATTTAACAGACCGTTCAGCCATCTGCTTTACTGCAGCCAAATAATGCCTCACCGAAGATCAAACTTTATGAAGCAATTAATTATCCCACAGAATTTTTTAATTCACTCGACCTCCCAGGCATGCCACCTCACATACTACAATTGAAAATCGGCATACCAATTATCATGTTACGAAATATCAACCAGCCAACGCTTTGCAATGGCACACGACTTGCAGTCAAAAATTTGATGAGCAATGTCATAGAAGCAACAATCTTGACAAAGGTGAAGATGTCCTCATTCCTCGCATCCCTATCATTCCAACAGATCTGCCATTTCAATTTAAGAGATTGCAATTCCCAATTTGATTGGCATTTGCGATAACCATCAACAAAGCTCAAGGACAATCTTTACAACTCTGCGGTTTAGATCTAGAAACCGATTGCTTCTCACATGGACAATTATATGTTGCGGGTTCAAGAGTTGACAAACCTGACAATCTCTATATCTGCACAAACAATGGAACAACTAAAAATATTGTATACCCACAAGCATTGTGAAATTAAACATATTACAGCCATGCACTTTCTCTTTTCTTTCTTTTCTACTTAACCAGGCTCTGCCACAGCAACGCATGGCCGGGTACAGCTAGTAAAAAATATATGGAAGGCAAGAGGTATATTTTATACACAGTTACCATCTAGTATATTTCTTTAAGGTGCCTTATTATAATCATCAAGAACCACCTTAGCCTCCTAAAAGTCCCATTTTTTTATAAAGTGCAAGTAAAAACTTAGCTAAAAGAGCTGCAGAGATCAATCTAATTTGATGTGACCGTATTTTGAGATAAATTTATTTTTCAGGGAAAAATACATTATAGTAAAGCTGCTATGCTTGAGCAGAACTCTCTGACATTGTTGCTGAAGAGTAGTTACCCCAGATTATGATTGTGAATGAGGAGAATCATGCCTCCCTCTTTGTGGCAGTGACAGTGAAAATTGTGGATACTGGGTCAGATGGAGGAAGGAAAGTAGCTAAAAGATGAACCATGGATATGGAAAGCAATGCTTTTCTTGTGGTTTTTATTTTCCTCTTTATGATTTTTGCGATCTAGCACAGCTTTTAAACTAGATGATGGGAGAAAGCCGACAGTTGCTCACAAAATCCTGGTTCAGAATGATGTATATTTGAAGGACACTAAGAGAACAGGGAAATTAGGGCATCCCAGTAGAAAGGTTCCAATAAATGCCAAAGTGGACCAGGTGTATAAATAAAGAGAAGAAAGTTTCCAAATTACCCTTGTCAAATGATGAGCAGGTTGTTATTACAAACCAAAAACATACTTTTTAATGTCTGTATACAAATGCTAGAAGTGTAAAAAATAAGATGGGAGAGTTATAGTGTGCAGCAATAGATGAAGAGGTAGATATAATTGGCATCTCAGAGATGTGGTGGAAGGAGGATAACCACTGGGACACTGTGATACCAGGGTACAAAGTATATCAAAATGATAGGATGGATCAAATTGGCAGAGGGGTGGCACTATATGTGAAAGAGGGCATTGAGTCAAACAGGATAAAAAATCTGCAGGAAACAAAATACAATGCTGAATCCTTAGGGATAGAAATGCCAAATGAAAAGGGGAATAAAATAGCAGTGGGTATGTAGTTGTTAGGCGCCCCAGCCATCGGGGAGTAGGGCCGAGTCTCCTCACCTGCGCGGGCAGGAAGCCCACTCCAGCGTCTCTCCGCCGCTGCCATGTCCCAGCACGGTTCGCCACCATTGAGGCCTGCTCGCAGTGCCCCGACACCGCCGACGCCGCAGCATCCCTGGACTCCCTAGGCACATGTGCATGGACTCAATTTAAAGGGCCAACAGCGGGAAAGTTCCCCACGGCCCGGGATGATGACGTCAGGCAAGGCAGGTATAAATACCCTGCCTTGCCACTTCCTCTTGTCTCGGCAACAGGTCCAGCTCCTGGTGAGTGCATGTTGTCTGCATCCTGAACCCGCGTTCCTGTGATTCTTCTGACTCCTGCTCCGGATCCTGCTCCTATTCCTGCCCTAGTCCTGTTCCAGCTCCTCATCGTTCCTGCTCCCTCAGATTGATCTATTGGCTCTGACCTTGCTCGTCTCACATTCCTGCTTGTCTGCTGCCTGCCCTGATCATCAGCCTGGTCTCTATCCCCTGTAGCCTGCTACCTGTCTCGACCCTTGGAACATCCGACCTGTCTTCCGCCTGCTGTCTGAGAGACCCGCACCTAATTCCTGCCAGCCCCAGCACCCAAGGGCTCAACCCTCAGGAACGTGGACTGGTGTAGGTGAAGGTCCTGTTGGGCTCTCTCCCTCGGAGCCACCTCCTGATGAAGAACACCGAGGGTCTCTCCTTGGAGGTGGCAACAACCTCATCTTGGCTCAAGGGTCCACCTTCCTTACAGTATTACCATCTACTTTAATCCACTCATCATGATTGATTTCAATGTGATACATCATGTCCAAGGGAATTTCAGATTACCCATAGTTCCATCTCCTTTCCACAGTGGTATAGTACACATTCCTTTCTGGATCATACTAACAACTGTCTCCATATCCAGCACCTGGTTCACACCAAAAATGAATGCACAGTTCTGGGGACAAGGATAACTGGGTGCGGTCCTATTCTCCAACTCCAGACCTCCCAGACATTTCAATCAGACTGCACCAACCAGGGAATCCTCGGCTGGAAACTGTCTCAGGTCCCTGGGAGCCTTCAGTCAATACTGACCGACCTTCTAGACTGGTAAAAACCCTCTATTACCAACCTCAAGTAGTAACCCATCACCTTTATTATAGTCCAATCTGTAGCAGGATCAATATTTATCTATTTATATTTGATTTCTGTTTTGTCAATACCTCACAGTGGTTATACTAATAGTATGATAAAACACATTATCCCATACCCAACCCCACAACTACAAAACTATACCCTTACAACCTCACAATCAATAGGCAGACTAGTAGTTATCAACCTATATAGTTCTGAGTTGTACAGAACTAAGGCAGTTTTTCTTGAGAACTCCCTACTGGGTTGTTGCCCAGGCATCTTTTCTTAACAACCAGGAGAACAGGGTAGGATTTTTCAACACCAGTAAAAGAATGGCCTTCATGGCCTTCGTACATGCTTCACAATAACAGGCTGATGCAGTAAACTTAAAAGAGAACAGATGTTTTCAGCGCACATTTATAGTGCTCAGATTAATTGTTTTTAAACTCTTGATGCAGTAAGCTAATGATATGTAAATCTATTGCAAACTTTAAAAAGCACATTTAGAGTAGAATGTAATGTTTGGCAAAGGTCCAACACATATTTTAATTCGGGAAGAGGAGAGGCATCCCTGATAAGTCATAAGTGATGGCAGCTGCTACCACTTAGCTGGATAAATACTGATTTAACTGGCTATCTGGCAATGGATAGCCACTGCCAGAAGGCCAGATAAGTCAGTACTTATCCAGCTAAGCAGTGGTGAACCACACCAGATAGCTGCATCAGTACTGATTTATCTGGCTATTTGGCATCTGTAACCCTCTGCCAGATAGCCGGATAAGTCAGTACTTATCTGAGTAAGTGGAAGCAGCCGCTACTTAGCCAAATAAATAAGACTTTTCTGGGTAAGTGATGGCAGATAGGGAGTGTCAGACACACTATTATACTCTTGTATCCCACAAACTCATCTATCAGTGTTCCTGGAGACAGTGACGTAAGTATTTTATTTATTTATGTATTTATTTAGACATTTTATATACCGTTGTTCCAACTGAAGATCACAATGGTTTATAAAAGTAACATTCATATTATAGATCAACATAAACAATAGCTCAACATAATAAGGAGTCATTTTAAATCAACGGTAATGTTCAAGTACATTTTTCACTAAGGGGTAGATTTTAAAAAGTGCGTGTGCACATGTGCGGATGGCACGCGCAGGGGGGACTCATTTTGTAAAAGTAAGCGCAGCGACAAAATCGGACCTTCCCCTGTTCCCTCCGAGTCCATTCCAATTAAGAAGCACACTGAGAGGGAACTTCCCTATCCCCCTCATAAACCGCCTCCCTTGTCCCCTCTCCTTCCCACCCCTTTAACCCATCCTAAATACTTACCATTTTTTTGTTGCACTACTTACTGCTCCCCTGGAGCAGAAATAGTTTGCATGTGACGGCCGACTGCCAGCATGCACTTCCCCGGTACAGCAGCTAATGGTATTGTCACTTTCGCGCGTGGCTGGCCTTTTTAAAAATGTGCGCAGCGTGCGCAGGGCCCAGCCACACACATAAGTGATAATATTTACTCACCTGGCCGATTTAAAATTCTGCCATAAAGGTCTAAGTTGAAGTTCACTAAAAGTCTGGGACATTAGGCTGGAAGTACAGAAATTCTGTTTCAGTAATTTACATAGTGTCATTGAGTTGTCATTTGATACTTTTATCTTCTCATCACTGATTAATGCCTTTGTCATTATCTTTGCAGACTCTGCCAATTTAAGTTAGGTTATACGCATTTTTTAATAACCATGTCTTTAGCTCACGTTTGAATCTCTTTCCTTCTGATATCGGTCGTATTGTCTCAGGTAGAGAATTCCAAAGTTTTGGGCCCGCTATGGAAAACACATGATCTCTTATTTGCGTTGGATGTGTTTTCCATATTGTAGACACTGGCAACAGTCCTTTATTTTGTGATTTTAGACTTCTCTGTGGTGTGTATAGTTGTAGTGTCACGCCTATAAGCCCAGGGTTTTCCGAGTGGTTGATTTTAAATATTAATGTTAATATTTTGTAATATATTCACGATTGTCCTGGTAGCCAATGCAGTGCTATCAGCAAAGGCGTGATGTGTTCAAATTTCCTTGTTCCTATTAATAGTCTTACTTTGGAATTTTGTTGTAATTGCAGTTATTTTATTAGACAATTAGGAAGTCCGAGTAATAGGGAGTTACAGTAGTCTATGTTTGAGAAGATGAGCATTTGTACGGAATTCTTCAAAAGTTAGTAAAGGTTTCAGTCTATGTAGTATGTGCAGCTTTGCATAGCCTGTATTAATTTATTTATGTGCTTTTTCATTATGAGATTTTCATCTAACTAGATTCCTAAGTCCCTTACTTGATCAGCGGGTGTGATTTGAAAATGACCCAGGTCTAGGGGTGGAAGTTTAACTATAGAGAAGTTTCTCCTTAATCAAATTATTTCAGTTTTTTTTGTGTTTAGTGTTAGTTTGAGTTGGGATAGTTCTTGCTGTATTGCCTTCATGTATGTAGAGAGTATCAATGTTGTATTTTCAAATGATTTGGCAAGTGGAATGTAGAACTGAACACCATTGGCATATAAGAAGAAGGTGATTCCTAGTTCTGACAGTAATTTGCACAGAAGAAGCATATAAATGTTGAATAGTGTTGCCAAGAGTGCTAATCCCTGGGGGACACCTGTACCGATTGGGAACGTGTCAGATATGTGGTTGCCCAGTTTGACTTGGAATGTCCTATTTGATAGAAAGGAAGAGAACCATTCGAGAACACTACCATCTATTCTGCTTTTTCTCAGCTGATGGCATAGTAAGGTATGGTCTACACTGTCAAAGGCTGCTGTAAGATCAATTAGAACCAGTATATAGGATTCATCATTGCCAAATCTCCATAGTATAGGGTCCATTAAAGATATGAGTAAAATCTCGGTTGAGCGATTTTTCTAAATCCAAATTGGTTTGGCTATAGAATATCATGGTCTTCTAGGTGGTTTTCCAGTTGAGATAACACTGCTTATTCAAGGACTTTTGAGAGAAAAGACAAGTTGGATATTGGTTTATAACTGTGCTAATCATCAATTCTACCTGTTTTATTTTTTTGGATTGGTTTTCTCACAGCTTGTTTTGCCCTTTCTGGTTCCAATCCTTCAGAGATGGAGTGACTCAGTGATTATGGTTGTGATTGTTGGAGTGATTACACTGTGTACTAGTTTCAAGGAACTTGCTGGAATTGGGTCACGTGGATGAATTGCAGGGTTTTTGTTATGATTTGACTGTTTTCAAGTTTAGATACTCTGTCGAATGCAGTCCATTTAGCCTGTTCATATTTTTCTTCAGGTTCTTTTATTGGTGGACCGGTGGAGAATTGTATTTTTAACCCATTGATTTTCTCTAATAAATAAGTGGCATATTCATTGCAGGCATTCTTTGAGAAGTAGTAGTTACTCGATATGATGGAAGATGGGTCCTTGATTAAGTGTTTAACAACTTCAAAGAGCAATTTGGAATTAAATATTTCCCCATGAATCTGTTTAACATTAACATAGTCTTTTTTTGCTTTGTTGATTAGTGTATGGTATTTTGTTAAGAGGGATCTGTATTTTCCTAGAGATTCTGCAGTCAGGCATTTCCACCATTGTTTCTCAGTTTTTCTCAGTATCTGTTTATTTATGTATTTATTTATTAAAGGCTTTTATATACCGACTTTCTTGATACAAATCAAATCAACTCGGTTTACAATGAACTAAGCAAAAAATATAATTAACCAATCAACAAGAGGTACGGAGCATACAGTTACATTATAACAAGGATGCCTTAACTTGGAATAAGAAGTAAAGAAGGGGTGAATGAAAAGTAAATAAATAAAATAAATACTATGGGGCGGATTTTAAGAGCCCTGCTCGCGTAAATCCGCCTGGATTTACGCGAGCAGGGCCCTGCGCACCGGTGCGCCTATTTTACATAGGCCTACCGGCGCGCGCAGAGCCCCGGGACTCGCGTAAGTCCCGGGGTTCTCCGAGGGGGGCGTGTCGGGGACGTGTCGGGGGGCGGTCCCGGTCGTCGCGGCGTTTTCCGGGCGTGTCGGCAGTGTTGTGGGGGCGGGTACGGGGGCGTGGCTACGTCCCGGGGCGGTCCAGGGGCGTGGCCGCGCCCTCCGTACCCGCCCCCAGGTCGCGGCCCGGCGCGCAGGAGGCCCGCTGACGCGCGGGGATTTACGCCTCCCTCCGGGAGGCGTAAATCCCCGGAGAAAGGTAAGGGGGGGTGTAGACAGGGCCGGGCGGGTGGGTTAGGTAGAGGAAGGGAGGGGAAGGTGAGGGGAGGGCGTTAGAGGATTCCCTCCAAGGCCGCTCCGATTTCGGATACATATGAGGGAATGTATAAATATAGGACAATGTAACAATAATTCATCAGATATGAAATTACATTTCAGATGTCCTTGTCGAGTGCTAAACTCTCTGATGCAGTCTCTTCAGGGATATGAGTGTGAATCATCTCTCTGTAAGGCTATGGCTTCCCCACTCACAGGCTGGCTGGGCATAGTATGAAAAGATGTGAACAGCAAAAAAATAAACAACTGACACTAGCCTTAGCAAACAGCTTTCCTTTCTTGTTTACAACCCAAGCTCGCTTAACCCAAGTATAGCAGTACAGAATTGGAAAAAACAAACTCAACAGTTTATAGTCCCAAACAATCCGGTTTTTTTTTCTTAGAAGTGTCCCAGGCTCACTTAGCCCAAGTCCATCAGTGCACAATTTAAAGAAAAAAAGAAACCAAACTCAACAGTTTATAGTCCCAGACAATAAGGTTTTTTTTTCTTCTGAATTTCCCAAGCTCACTTAGCCCAGAGTACAGCACTGCACCAAATAACTGGGTCCTTATAGAAGCTGGGCTTTTTGCCTCCACCCTCCTGTGATAGTGGCTGACTCTCTTAGTCTTCACCGTCAAGACAACCACAACCACCCACACAATGTTTGTATCTTATTTTAGGCCTCCTTCTTCCCTTTTGCAAATCATACTGTCTTCTTCAGTTCACTCCTTAGTCTCCATGAGTTCCTCTGTGTGTTCTTCCCTCAACTTCTGAGTTAATTCCCCTACCTCATGACTCCCTGAAGGAAGGAATTCCATCCCCTCTTCCTCCTCCACCTCCTCTTCCTATCTCCATCCTTCATTTACTATTCCTGTTTCCATGGAGACCAGTATCCCCTCCTCTCTCCCTCCATGGAGACTGATTCCTTCCTCCCAACATATGTTACATATCTCTGCCTGTCACTCTTGGGAGTGGCACCCATCTGTCTGTCTTCTCCTTTCCAGGTATGGGATTACTCAGTAGTAAGTGTTTTTCTCAGCCCAGTGTGGTTTGATGTTTTTCCTTTTCTTGTTTTGCTTGTTTCACCTCATCACACTCCTCGATATCTAAAATGTACTCCTTCTACACAAAGCTATAATGAAAAATAATTAGTGATTTTTCATCATGCAGGATCCATTTCCTTCCCAGTCATCTGCAATTTTTGCACATGTTTTGCTGGTAACAAATTGTAAGCTCAACTTAAAATATGTTGTCTGCAATCATCTGCTGAAGCTGATGATTGCAGTTTGACAACTATGACTTTTCTTCAATTTCTGATCAACTAAACAACACAGTAAATGAAAATCTTTATTTAAAGCTCTATCTACCTTAATAACAAGATACAGGAAGCAACTCATGTCTATAGTTCAATTTATGCAGGCATTTGCTTCTTGCTTAAATAAATTACACTTTTGTGACCCTGAGACTCATGCTTGATGCCAGGAACAACATTTAAGACTCAGCTCTACTTACAATATTAAAGCAGATTGGTAATCTCACATAATTGGTCTTGTCTGAGAGATAGTATTTAATTAAAGTCCATCAGACTAGAATAGTACACTTCTGGGTCATTTGATGGACATTAAAGATTTTTTGCCTCCTAGAGATAATTTTAATTAGCCTTTTTAATTGATTTATTGGAAAAAGACCCATCTTCCTTAAAAGGCACAAATGCATAAATTACAGCACCTTGTAAAAGTCTTCACACCCTTTTATATTTTCACATTCTTTTGTCTTAAAAATACAAATCAAAATTAAAGTAAGAGTTTGTTTCACTGGTCTACATACCTCTACACTAACATCATGAAATAAAAATTACAGAAATATTCCAAAAGTAAGAATAAAAAAAATTCTTGATTGCATAAATTGTTACATTAATACTTGCTGGAAGCCCCTTTTGCAGCAATAACAGCCATGAGTCATTTAGGATAAGTATAAGAACATAAGAACATAAGAAAATGCCATTCTGGGTCAGACCAAGGGTCCATCAAGCCCAGCATCCTGTTTCCAACAGTGGCCAATCCAGGCCATAAGAACCTGGCAAGTACCCAAAAACTAAGTCTATTCCATGTAACCATTGCTAATGGCAGTGGCTATTCTCTAAGTGAACTTAATAGCAGGTAATGGACTTCTCCTCCAAGAACTTATCCAATCCTTTTTTAAACACAGCTATACTAACTGCATGAACCACATTCTCTGGCAACAAATTCCAGAGTTTAATTGTGCGTTGAGTAAAAAAGAACTTTCTCCGATTAGTTTTAAATGTGCCCCATGCTAACTTCATGGAGTGTCCCCTAGTCTTTCTACTATCTGAAAGAGTAAATAACCGATTCACATCTACCCGTTCTAGACCTCTCATGATTTTAAACACCTCTATCATATCCCCCCTCAGTCGTCTCTTCTCCAAGCTGAAAAGTCCTAACCTCTTTAGTCTTTCCTCATAGGGGAGTTGTTCCATTCCCCTTATCATTTTGGTAGCCCTTCTCTGTACCTTCTCCATCGCAATTATATCTTTTTTGAGATGCGGCGACCAGAATTGTACACAGTATTCAAGGTACGGTCTCACCATGGAGCGATACAGAGTATCAACTAACTTTGCATAGAAACATAGAAATATGATGGCAGAAAAAGACCATATGGCCCATCCAGTCTGCCCATCCGTCCAATTAATTTAGCATTATATTTCTCATCACTTCCTTAATGATCTCCTGTATTTATCCCATGCTTTCTTGAATTCAGATACTGTTTTTGTCTCCACCATTTCCACTAGGAAGCTATTCAATGCATTCTCTGTAAACAAACATTCCCTAACATTATTCCTGAGTCTACCCCTTATCAACCTCATCTCATGAACTTTCATTCTAGAGCAGGGGTGGGCAATTCCGGTCCTCGAGGGCTGCAAACCAGTCGGGTTTTCAGGATATCCTTAATGAATATGCATGAGAGAGACCTGCATACACACTGCCACAGTTGTATGCAAATCTATTTCATGCATATTCATTAGGGGTATCCTGAAAACCCGACTGGTTTGCAGCCCTCGAGGACCGGACTTGTTATTCTAGAGCCTCCTTTCCATTGAAAAAGGCTCACCTACTGTGCATAGAAACCTTAGAGATATTTGAATGACTCTGTCATATCTCCTCTATCTTGCCTTTCCTCTAAGGTATACATGTTTAGAACTTTAAGTCTATCCCCATATGCTTTAGAACAAAGGATGGTACAGTTTTTGCCCATTTTACTTGGCAGATGAGCTCAAGCTCTTTCAAGTTGTCTGGGGATCATCTGTGAACTGAAGTCTTCAAATTTTACCACAGGTTTTCTAGTGGACTCAAGTCTGGGCTTTGACTGGACCATTCAAGAACATTTACTTTTTCTTGCTGACCCACTCCGTTGTTGCTTTTGCTTTATGCTTAGGATCTGTTTCCTACTGAAAAGTAATTCTTCACCCCAGTCCCAGGTCTATGGCAGACTGGAACAGGTTTTCCTCCAGGATTTGACTGTACTTTACACCATCCATCTTCCCCTCCATCTTTACAAGCCTCCTTGTGCCCACTGCTGCAAAGCATCCTCACAACATAATGTTGCTACCACTATGCTTTATTGTAGGGATGGTATTAGCAGGGTAATGTGCTGTGTTTGTTTTGTGCAATATGTTTCACTTAGCATTGAAACCAAAAATTCTGTTTTGATCTCATCAGACCACAAAACCTCTCCCACATGCATGCAGTGACAACAACACTAGAAGGATAAGCTACCAGCATTGCTCTCAGAATAGCAATGTTAGTAGATTATGCTTCCAGTGTTGCTGTTACAGCAATGCTGAGTGCAACTGGTGTTGCGAGAGGAATTTACCCTGATCCAGCAAATAAAACTGTTTGTGAAGTTACCATCTGGGTAGCAGGGTTAGGGTTAGAGTGTGGATTAGGGGGTGAGAGAGGAAGAGCACATAGCATTGATTTCTTATTTTTGCCAAACTGAGGAGGGGGCAGGGGAAGAGGGAAGGCTGCCAAGTGACTATGTCACTTTTATTTTTAAAGTCTCTACCTGGAGGGGCTTATGGGGTGGGGGAGTTTGACCTAGTAGGGCCCACTTTTATACATTGAGTGGAGATATGGGAACTGGGCCACAAGCTCCAGTGTCACTTTTTCCCGTTGTATCACTTAACTGACTATTACTTTAAGTATAGCAGTCAAGTCTAAAGTTATCTAGCTTTGTTTAATATTGGCTGTTAAGCAGATAGCTTAGCTCTGTCCTGTAATGGCCCAAGAATGACTATTTTTCATCTGGCTACATTTTAGATGGATAAGGGCCCTAGATATTCATAGGTAGATATTTAGCCATATAATTCACCTGATCTCTGTATAACTAGATTTGAAATGATCTAAATCAAAATAGAATTTCATAAGCAACTTCAAAAACTTGCTATAAATGATATTATGCAAGAGACTAAATGCACATCAGAATTTTTATGGATGGAAATTCCATGTGTAATGGCAAAGAATATAGTAGTGGGGGTATCTGGCACAATGAACAGATGGAAAATGAAATGGTAACAGAAATTAGGGAAGCTAACAATTTTGGCAGAAGAGTAAAAATGGGAGATTTATTTCAATTATCTAAATATTGACTAGGTGAATCACATCAGGACATGTTAGGGAGATAAAGTTTCTAGATGAAATAAATGACTGCTTCATGGAGAAGATGGTCTGGGAACTAATGAGAGAGGGAGTCATTTTGGACCTAATTCTTAGTCAACACAGGATTTGGTGCAAGAGGTAATGGTAGTGGGGCCCTTCGGCATCAGTGATCATAACACAATCAAATTTGGCTTAATAAATAGGGATGTACGGGGATAAAAATTAGTTTTCATTTTTTAATTTATTTTCAGGAAGATTCATGTAAAAAAAATAAAAATCAAGCATTAAAAAAAAAAAAGGAACCAAAAAAAAGAAAAGGGGCTTCCCAAGGCCAACTGTACGATCCCCATCACCCATCCCTCCAACACTAAAAATGCCAGGGCCAGGATCCCTCCAGCCTCCACTTACTTTGTGTGGTGGGGGTCCACCAGTGAGGCCTAGGCCCAGGCCGAAGCCTCAGCCTTGTATAGGCCGAGGCCACGGTAGGTCACCAGGACCTTGGCCTCAGTCTATGCAATTGTGGATGGCACCATTTTGATATACGGCAATGACATACAATGCCATACTTCAAAATGGCACCATCCACTGGGGTGAATGTGCCGGAGTTAATTAACTGCAGTGCAACCCCAGTGCATGACATCAGTTTAAAAAAGAAAGAAGAGGACAGCATCGATGGAGTTGTGAGGCCTGGGCTCAGGACTTGGCCTGATCCTAGGCCAAGGCCCTGGGATTGGCAACCACCCTCCAAGCCAGGTCCTGGCAATGAGCCTGGGTCTGCCCAAGGCCATGGTGTTGGGACCTGACCTCCAGCCACTGAAGAGCTTGGATCTTGGCTTAGGCCCTGGTATCATCCCAGGCTTAGGCCATGACCCTGGTGTTACACTAGGGCCTAGGCTGCCACCACTGCTTTGGGTCTCTGCCTATGCCCTAGGCGAGGCACTGGCTTTGGAACTAGGCCTAGGCCGAGGTTCTGGCATCTTGCTCAGGTGTAGGCTCCTTCTTTGGGCTTAGCCCTATACTCTAGGCAAGACCCTGGCCTTGGGCTTAGGCCTAGATCTGAAGAATTAATTTTAAATGAATGCAACAAGTAAAGTTCATTTCATTTGGAGGGCCCTCAATTTATTTCAGGCTCCCGAATGAAATGAATTGCCCTTATTTGTTGTGATTTTGAAATTAATTTAAAATGAATGCACATCCCTATTAGTGACTGGAAGGAGGACATTAAGTAAATCTTCTGCTCTAGCATTTATCTTTCAAAACACAGACTGATAAAATGAGGAAAACATGTTAGATCATGAAGTTATTTCTTCCATGAATCTGGTAAGCAAAGAACTTAGTATTAACAACGCTCTACCTGCTAGTGGATAATAGCCCTGCAGTTTCAGGAGTTTTGGTGCCAGAAGCTGTTTGTCCATCTCCGAATCTCAATGAAGCAGATGCAAGTGAGCTTATGAATGAACCTGTGGACATGGCATTCAAGGATATATGGAAGGTAGTCACAGGAACTGAAGCCTCCCTAGCAAGCAATATCACTTAGCTCTGTTCCTTTTCTCCTGGAGCATCTGCCAAACTGGCTGATCTAGATAATAGACTAGTGGGGATAGAACATCAGGTGTCTGACATCATCTTTGGTATCAACTTTGCTAACATCAAAGATTGCTGGTACTAAAGATAAATTAATTTTGTATCATAAATGTGAATCTTTGGAAAACATGATGAAGACTAGAAATATACATTTGTTAAATTTTCCTAAAATGAAGTGGCTTTCTCCTGTAGAATTATTTATGAAGTATGCTACTGAATTATTGCAATTTTCTCCTTAGAAATATTTTAAGCTCTATAAGTTCTACTATTTTCCCAATAAAAAGATTATTGCCAATTTAGAAGAAGGTTCCATGGATGGTCTTACTCATATTGAGAGTTCTGCTCCCTCTTTATTTTTGCAAAACTCTTAAAATGTAATTACTACTAGAAATACCTTGTTAATAATGTTTTCTTTGGTACCAGATAGGAATGTAATGCTCCAGCAATATTTCAAGTTCAAAAATGAGTTATTTTGTGGACAACGGATTCAGGTTTTGGTCATTTTCTGCCATTATCTGGTCCTTTTCTGTCATCATTTCTATTTATTTATTTATTTATTTATTTATTTATGTATTTATTTTTATATACCGACATTCATGTACACATATCATATCAGTTTTCACTTGAGGGCAAATATCCATTTAAAAACATTTGCATTTCAAAGAGATAAAAGAAAGGTATAAATACATAGTTTCTTAATAAAAATAATAAAATAAAAATAAAACAAAACAAATAAAAAACTAAGAAAAGTTAAAATTTTAAAAGATAAGAGGCAGTTAAAGTAATAAGTATTAAAAGAGCATAAAAGTCAAAATAGGTTATTGGAAGGCCTGCTGGAACAGCTATATTTTTACGCCCTTTTTAAACAGTTTCACATCTGATTCCATCCGTAGGTCTTGTGGCAGGGAGTTCCGTAATTGGGGTCTGGCAATCGAGATTGGTCTTTCGCGAACAGTGTTCAGATGTGCAATTTTGGGAGATGATATTGGCAAGATCCCAGTACCAGTCGATCTTGTCGTTCTTGAAGGGCTATGGAAATGTATGGCCAAAGTTAGCCATTCGACCTTGTCATTAAAAAGTGTCTTGTGTATTAGCGGTAAAGCTTTATGTTGAATTTGATATCTGATGGGTAACTAATGGAGGTTCTTCAATATGGGGGTAATGTGCTCAGATTTTCTAGTACCAGTTAAAGCCTAGCCACAGAGTTTTGAAGTAGCTGCAAAGGTTTAGTGGTATTAGCAGGTAGGCCCAAAAGCATAGCATTACAGTAATCTAGCTTCGAAAAGACAAGAGCTTGCAAGACAGTTCTAAAATCATTAGAGTATAAAAGTGGTTTCAATCTCTTTAGAACATTCAATTTAAAATATCCATCCTTAATTATCCTTTTTATCCATATTTTTAAGTTAATTTCACAGTCCAAAAGGATCCCAAGGTCTCGGACCGCGAAGGAAATGGGATAGTTCTTAAAGGCTTCCAAAATTTCTGATTCTTTTTGTTGACTTAGTTTAGGGCAGATGTAAAGTATCTCTGTTTTTTCGAATTGAGGGAAAGGTTCATTTGAGTTAATACTTTACTAATTATAGATTGATAAATATCCCAGAGTTTAAGAGTTGAGTCTATGGAATTTTAAATTGGGATTAAAATCTGAACATCATCTGCATAGATAAAATAAGTAAGACTAAAACCAGATAAAATTGTACATAAAGGAAGCATATAAATATTAAAAAGAGGGGCAGATAGTGATGATCCTTGAGGTATTCCATGAAATAAATTAATTTGTTCAGATTCTTTATTATTAAATTTCACTTTGTATGACCTGTTGCTCAGATGGGATTTAAACCATTGTAAAGCAGTATCTTTTAGGCCTATTTCATTTAGTCTGTTCATAAGAACTTTGTGATTCACCGTATCAAAGGCTGATGAGATATCTAAAATGATTAGAAAATAGGTTTGACTATTGTCGGTTCCTCGCAAGACTGTGTCTTGTAATGAGACCAATAGAGTATAAATCCGTATTGAGCAGGGAATAAAATGTTATGTGTTTCTATGTATTCAGTGAGTTGATTATTAATTACCTTTTCTAGGATTTTGGATAAACAAGGGAGGTTAGAAATGGGCCTAAGATTTGACAGATATAGAAAATTGGATTGAGCCTTTTTCAGAATGGGTTTTACTACTGCACATTTAAATATGTCAGGGAAGATGCCTTCAGTGATTGAAAGATTAACAATATCAGCTATTGGTCTGGAAATTATGTTGGTGACAGTCTTTAGAAGTTTAATAGGAATAGAATCAATGGGATGTGTGGCTGGATTTAGATTTTTTATGATGCCCTCAATTTCAGTTCAGGAAATTGTTTCAAAAGATGTCAAGGCAATTTTTGGATTAGAAGGAAGAACTATCAGGGAGGACTTTCAGCTGGGAACCTCTCTTCGAGAGGTCAGCAGAGAAGGGCAGGTTACAAGCTCTTTTTTTCACCTGTTGAGCTGTTCCGTCAAGCCGCCCCATAGCCACGCCCCCCAAGTGACGTCATTGGGAGGGGCTGGAATCGCTGGGATAAATTCAGGCCAGTTGCGGTGAACCTTGGAGGACTTTCATCTGGGAACCTCTCTTCAAGAGGTCGGCAGAGAAGGGCAGGTTACAAGCTCTTTTTTTCACCTGTTGAGCCATTCCATCAAGCCGCCCCGTAGCCACCCCCCCTAAGTGACGTCATCGGGAGGGGCCAGAATCGCTGGGATAAATTCAGGCCAGTTGAAGAGCGCAGCCACCGGCGCACTGCCGAAGCCGCATGCCAAAGGGGCGCACCCCTTGGTGACAATTTCTCTATACTTTTCCTAACCATATGGGCAGGAAAAGGAAATCAAAAGTTTGGACTTCTTCCCCAGCGACTATGGAGGCTAGAGGACTGATGGACCAACATATTGTAAGGCGGGTAAGTCAAGCAGCCCGCAATACGATTCCTGATATATCTTTCTCCTCAGGAGCTTCTGACAGCCCAAGCCAGCAGTTACAAACTCAACCTCACCTGGACTTGAATGCCCCTAATCAACCAGGTTTAAGGAAGGAAGAAAGTATTATGGATAAAGATGAATCACACTCCATAGACATTGGGGAAGTGGTGGAATTGGGATCTAATGAGGGATCTGGACTACAGGTATTTAGTCCAGTAACCATAGACCCCCAGAATATAACCCTGGTGGACGTATGGAGAGCAATTAATGATTTGCAAAAAGTAATGACTGGATTTATGGCTCAGACTAATAAAGGGAATCTCGAGTTGAAAAATGTTATAGAGTCACATGATAATCGTTTGAAACAACTGGAAGAAGTAGGCAGGGGGGCTACAGTGCAGATAGCAACTCTGCAAACTGCAAATAATTCTTTTATTAAGGATTCTTTGACAACTCACAGGCAAATTGAGAGACTGGAGAATGAGAATAGGGTTAGAAACCTGAGGTTTTTGAATTTTCCAATGACCAGACTCCTTTCAGCCACTGAGTTGTTAAAAAATTTTTTAAAAGAAAATTTGCTTATATTAAATGTGGATGACCAATCTTTCTCAAAAATATATTATGTTTTGAGTTCTAGAATTAAGAGACAGGAAGGAGAGGAAGGTATGGACAGTATCCAACAAAAGTCCCCAAATTTAACCTCCTTCCTGGAATCATCAATAGATGACATACCACAAAGAGCCACACTTCTAGTGACTTTTTGCAGAGAGAAGAATAAGGTTAATATTCTTGAAAAATCTTTTAGAAATAAAGAATCTTTGTTTTGTGAATATAAAGTCCAGGTATTTCCTGATGTATTGTATTCTACTCAGTACAGGAGGAAGCAATTTCTTATGTTGAAATCTAGAGTATTGTCCATTGGGGCAACATATTTTCTTAAATTCCCCTGTAAATGTGTGGTAGTGTATCAAAAGAATAAGTTTATTTTTCAGGATCCATCTCATTTGGAAACTTTTTTGGTAGACAAAGAAAGAGGTTGATTTAGGATTGACTGCAATAATAAAGTAATCCAGCTATATGTAATCTGTTAGAAATACATTTTCTTTTCTGTTTTATGCCTGATTAGTAGGACTCCTCCCATGTAGTGGACTATAAGTTTGAGGTATTAGAAAAATTATTTGTAATTGTTTGGTGGATCGATATGATGTTATACCTAAATTTGTTCTTTGATTTTTTGCATTTTGTATAATTTGTAAAAACTCCAATAAACTATAAATAAAAAAAAAAGAAGAAGGAAGAACTATCTGACATGATTCACATAGAGGAATGTTTTTTAATAGGTTAAGAGTTTTGTCTGAAGTAGAGGGCAATTTCGTTACACTTGCTATCGGGGAATTCATGTGAAGATGAGTTGTCAACGGAGTTGGTAAGATCAGTTACATAGGAAAAGAGTGCTCTGGGATTATATTGATAATTATGTATTTTATTTGAGAATAATCTTTTTTTGATTTATTAGTGGAAGCATTACATTTATGGAGACATTTTCTATAGTTACTTAAAGAAGTGATGGTGGGAGTTGTTCTCCATTTCTTGTCAGCATTTCTATATGCAACTCAAACATTGCTCTCTGCTTCAACAGCAAGGCATAACAGGGAATTGGATTCAACAACAATCAACAAGGGCTAGTGTGGGAAACTGATAAGCATGGATGTAATGGGGAATTGGATTCAATCTGCGACAAACGAGAGCCCTGACTTTTATGGTCTGGGAAACAGATAAGCATGGAGTAAGCGACACAGCGCAGCAGATATTACCATAGGCAGACTTGATGGACCATTTGGTCCTTTTCTGCCATCATTTCTATGTTTCTGTGTTTCTGACGTTACCAAAGAAACTCATGAAGGAAATAATTCTTACAATTAAGGCAACATGTGATGAATTTCGGAGCTTCTTTCTTTCTGAATTTTCCATGCAAATGTATATCAAAGGAACAAGTTCACTTTTGTTGATCCTGCTCATTTAGAGATACTTATTTCTGATAAGATGGATAAGACTGAGCAAAATATTAGTAGTAAGCAGGTATTATAATAATTTGGGGTTTTTTGGTGCACCTGATTGGCATTATTTCCTTTTATCCTTTTAGAATATTTCTTATTTTCTTTCCCCCCATTAATCAGGACTGGTGGTATTTCATAAGATTGTAAATTCTTGATAATGACTTTCTTTCTTCTACTTCTGCTTTTGTATAATTTAGATTTCCCTTGCTTTATTTATTTATTTTTTTAAAATAGATGAAATACTAATAAATATATAATTATTAAAAACAATGGCTCCAGAGGTGATCTGGGAAACTCTAGATTGGTGAGTCTGACTTCAGTGCTGGGAAAAATCATAGAAACTATTCTAAAGAACAAAATCATAGATAATATAGAAAGGCATGGTTTATTGTGACACAACATGGATTCACACAAGGGAATTCTTGTCTCACCAATCTGCTATGTTTTTTGAAGGGGTTAATGAACATGTAGATAATGGTGAGCCAGTGGATGTAGTGTATTTGGATTTTCAGAAGGTGTTTGACAAAGTCCCCCATGAGAGATTCCTAAGAAAATTAAAAAGTCACGAGATAGGAGGCAATATAAACTGGTTAAAAGATAGGAAACAGAGTAAAAGATTAAATGGTCAGTTTTTCTCATTGGAAAAAGGTAAACAGTGAAGCACCTCAGAGATCTGTTTTGGACCAGTGCTTTTTAATATATTTATAAATGATCTGTAAAAGGGAACAGTAAGTGAGGTGATCAAATTTGCAGACAACACAAATTATTCTGAGTTATTAAATCATAAGTGGATTGTGAGAAATTGCAGGAGGACCTTGTGAGACTGGGAAATGGGCACCAAATGGCAAAAGAAATTTAATGTGGACAATTGCAAAGTGATGTACATAGGGAAAAATAACACACACTGTAGTTACATGATGCTAGGTTTCTTATTAGGTGTTATCACCCAGTAAAAGGATCTATCAGGGAATGGGTGCCAATTATGGGTAAACACGAGGGCAGGAGCAGACTGAACTTAGAAACAAAGCTGGTCAAATATCAGGGTCTTCTGCCTGTACCGGCCACCTCCCCTTTGGGTTGAGCACTCAGGTTGTGGTGGCCAGTACGACTTAACATTAAATGTGCAAGCACAGAAACAGGGGTATCACTTTACAGAAAGATGCCCACAACAACCACAGAAAAACAAGACAAGGAGTACACCACAACCAAGACAAAATAAACCAGGACAAAGCAGACACCAGATAAATAAACAGGACCAAAATGAACAGAATAAGCATGGTCAAACAAGAAGACCATTAATCTGGGGCTGAACAGAAAGAACAAAAGTCAAAACAGGAAACAGAAGCCAAGCAAGAGCTATAGTAAAGGACTAAGACAAATCAGAGCTAAACTGGCCATAAAAGTGAGTGTAAAAGATTCCAAGCTGAAGCAACATACTATCAGGGAGGCAGGCTTATATCCTGTAGTAGTGTTGAGTCAGTGCTGGGATCATGGCTGCCAGTAGGGGTGTGCATTCTTTTCCAACGAATTGGTAATCCGCAACGTATAGGACCATATTCGTTGTATTCATGGGGAAGCGAAACGTATCACGATTCCCCACGAATACAACGAATCTTCACCGAATTATTCGGCCGTCAAAAGGAGCAAATTTAAACAAACCCCCCACCCTCCTGATCCCCCCAAGACTTACCAACATTCCCTGGTGGTCCAGCGGGGGGTCCGGGAGCCATCTCCTGCACTCACGCCATGGGCTGCCGGTATTAAAAATGGCGCCAATAGTCTTTGACCTTACTATGTCACAGGGGCTACCAGTGCCATTGGTTGGCCCCTGTCACTTGGTAGGAGCAATGCATGGCCGGTGCTATCTTGTGCTCCTACCATATGACAGGAGCTGACCAATGGCACCGGTAGCCCCTGTGACATAGTAAGGGCAAAGGCTATCGGCACCATTTTGATTACTGGCAGATGACGGCCCGAGTGCAGGAGATCACTCCTGGACCCCCACTGGACCACCAGGGACATTTGGCAAGTCTTGGAGGACCCTCCTGACCCCCACAAGACTTGTCAAAAGCCCCTGGTGGTCCAGCAGGGGTCCGGGAGTGACCACCTGCACTCTGGCCATCGGCTGCCAGTATTCAATTGGCACTGATAGCTTTTGCCCTCACTATGTCACAGGGGATGACCAATGGCACCGGTAGCCCCTGTGACATAGTGAGGGCAAAGGCTATCGGTGCCATTTTGAATACCGGCAGCCAACGGCATGAGTGCAGGAGATGGCTCCTGGATACCCCCCCCCCCCCCCCCCCGCTGGACCACCAGGGAGTTTTGGTCGAATGCAACGTATCTTCCCCCCCCCCGATGATTACGAATACCAAATGCAACGTATGCCATCCCTCTGTACATCCCTAGCTGCCAGCAGGTCCTCCAAGCCATAGGACTTGAAGGAATAAGGCAGCAGTTTATGTGGCCCACTGAGAGCCCCTGCTGGTGAGAAGACAGCATTGTAAACAGGTATCCTCACAGGATCTGGGTGTCATCATGGATAATACTGGTCTACATCAATTTTGCTGACTATAAGATAACATGTGATCTTTATATATTTTAGTGTGCTGAATCCAAAAATCACATCTGTTTCGTCCAGTCACGTCTGGTTTTTCCAAAAAACACTGTCTACTCATAAAATCTTATAACTTCACAAGGACAATAAATTAGCTTCCATTCCTATTGCTCATTTGGTAAATATGAAAGAAACTTATGAATCCATGAGAACCATTCTCCAAAAAATCAAATATAATGATCATTGCTGGATTTTATGTGACAAGCTGAAGGTTATATCGATGCTTCTAGGACAACAAAGCGATTATACAAAATGTCCTTGCTTCTTGTGCCTTTGGGATAGCTGAGCAAAGGCAGAACATTATACAAGGAAAGAATGGCCTGCTAGAGAGAAATTTAAGATCGGTGAAAAGAATATTAAGCATGAACCACTTGTTAATCCTCAGAAAGTGTTGCTCCCCCCATTGCATATAAAATTGGGACTCATGAAACAGTTTGTTAGGGCTTTAGATCAATATGGTGATTGCTTCAAGTACTTATGTACCAAATGTCCTGCTCTTTCACATGAGAAGTTTAAAACTGGCATATTTGATGGCCCGCAAATTAGGCTTCTAATCAAAGACAGAGAATTCCTCAATACCATGAAAACCATAGAAAAGGATGCTTGGTCTGCTTTTTCTGATTTGATTACATACTTTCTTGGCAACTTCAGGGCTGAAAATTATAACCTTTTAGTTCAAAATGTGTTGTTTGCTTTTCAAAGACTGGGAGCAAACATGAGCGTCAAATTGCATTTCCTTGATAGCCACCTGAACTACTTCCCCTCAAATCATGGAGCTATGAGTGAAGAACAAGGAGAACGTTTCCACCAAGACATCAAGACCATGGAACATAGATATTAAGGCAAATGGAACACAAACATGATGGCACACTACTGCTGGTGTTTGCAACGTGACAATCCTGATCATAACTATTCCAGAGCATCCAAAAAGAGAACATTTCTCCCTAACAATTAAAATTTACACAACTATTGCTCTCTTGGTTAGACGATAGACTCGTTGTTTGCATGAAACAAATATATTATGTGCTATCGTTTCTTCAGAACTTCTTATTGCCCTTGATATTCGACTTTAAAATCTTTAATCAAACATTTCTCATTTGTGAAAAACTTTGACATATTGCATATTTTTGGACTTCATATTTAGAATCAGAACCTTTCATTTGGGTAAAATCAGCAAAAATAATTAGGTCAGCAGAAAACGTTTTTTCAAATGTAGACCAGTTTAATACTTTGAAATCTTCAGCTCAATGTTCAGCATGGTCAAAAAGAAGAAAACAGAATATTAGGAATTATTAGGAAAGGAGTTAATAAAATGGTGAGTGCCATGATAACTCTGATTCGCTCCATGGTGAGACCACACCTTGTACTGTCTGAAATTCTGGGTGTTGCATCTCAAAAAAGATATAATTGAACTGGAAGAAGTACAGAGAAGGGCAACCAAAATGATAAAGTAGATGGAATGGCTAAAGAGCTTAGTGCTGATCCTCTTGGAGAAGAGATGACTGAGGGGGAATAGGAATGAGGTCTGTAAAATCATGAATAGAACAGACAAATCTGAATAGGATACTTACTTTTTCAAAAAATACAAACACTAGGGAACATTATATTTCATTTTTCAATCAGTGCATGAGTAAACTCAAATTCATGCCGGAGGATGTGGTAAAACTGTTCTGAACGTGGACCCTTGGGCCGGCTAGAGTGTGTGGTAGACCCACTGAAGGAAGGCCTGCAGAAGAACTTGTAGCCGGGAGGCGGATCAGAACCAGGAGACCAGACAGGACCTTCACCTATACCAGCCCTCGTTCACCGCAGGTTGAGCCCTTGGGTGCTGGGGCCGGCAGGACTTAGGAGAAGGTCTCCTGGCAAAGAGGAGTGCAGAGAGTAGTCTGAGTTGAGACAGGCTGAAGATGTGGGGAGTTGGAGACGGTCCAGGGGTTCGAGGCAGACAGCAGAGGTGCAAGACAAGGAGATGAGCCAGAGATCAGGGCCGGCTGAAGACAGACGAAACCAAAGAGCAAGCCAAAGGTCAGGACAGGCAGCAGACAGACGAAACTGGGTACCAAGCCGAAGTCAAACTGAAGAAGCAAGCAAGTGGAAACTGAAACTCAGGAGCAGGAGAGGAGCTGGAGCAGGCAGGAAGGCAGGAATGGAATCAGGAACAAGTAGGATACTAGAACGGAGTCAGGAACAAGCAACTAGATTCTCCCAGGATATGACCTGTTGCCAAGGCAAGGCAATGAGATCTGAGGTCAATGTAGAAAAAGACCTACCGGGGTATTCCAAAGAGACAGGAACCATGCATTGGGGAGCGGGGTTGACACAGCCTAGGGTTAGCTCCCCAGTAACGCCTAGGCTTGGGAGTTTTCCGGTCGCTCCCTGCATTGTGCCAACATGTGGTCCTTGCCACCATAGTAAAGGCTTCCTCTCCTCCGGAGTAAGAGGGCTGCAACTGAGTTGCATGGGTTCATCGCCCTGACTAGGCTGGTGTTCAGGAGGTAGAGCCATCGGTTGGGAGAAGGACGGGGCCAGTGTGACTGGTCATCAGGCGGCATTAATTTCTTTGGCCTGTTGCTGAAGCCTGCGATCAGTCCTTCCCGAGAGATCAATCAGGCCTTCAAAATCATCTGGGAGATCCCTAGCTGCAAGTTCATCCTTAATGCGAGAGGATAGTCCCTCCAGGTAGATACTGTGTAGGCTGTCCTCCCGCCAACCCAACTCCGACGCCAAGGTGTGGAATCTGACAGCGTAGTTGCCCAATGGTCGAGAGCCTTGGCACAGATGCAGGACTTCTGTTGCCACGGTAGACTGCTGGGCCAGCTCGTCAAATACCTGCTTGAAGGTATGCACGAATTGTTGGAGACTTCTGAGCAGCGAATCACCTTGTTCCCACAGCGGGGAGGCCCATGCCAGGGCTTTGCCATCCAATAGAGACAGTATGTAGGACGTTTTAACCTGGTCGAATGGGAACTGTATTGGTTGGAGGGTGACCCGCATAAAGCAGTGGTTGAGGAACCCATGACACTTCTTAGGGTCTCCAGTATAGCGGGGTGGTGCAGGTAGGTGCAAAGATGCTGCCGGTCCAGGAGCTGGGGCAGGAGCCAGAGGCAGGGCTGCCACTGGAGGCATCAGATCCAGGCGATTGGCCAATCTCTCGACGGTAGCTGCCAAGATGTCCAAGCAGTGCTGCTGCTGCTGCTGCAGACATTGAGCCAGGCCGGGAATAGCCTGGAGGCCAGAGAGGTCCACCGAGTTCATGGCCTTGGCAAACTGTTGTGTTTGTGGACCCTTGGGCCGGCTAGAGTGTGTGGTGGACCCACTGAAGGAAGGCCTGCAGCAGTACTCATAGCCGGGAGGCATATCAGAACCAGGAGACCAGACAGGACCTTCACCTATACCAGCCCTCATTCACCGCAGGTTGAGCCCTTGGGTGCCAGGGCCAGCAGGACTTAGGAGAAGATCTCCTGGTGAAGAGGAGTACAGAGAGCAGTCTGAGTTGAGGCAGGCTGAAGACATGGGGAGTCGGAGATGGTCCAGGGGTTCGAAGCAAGCAACAGAGGTGCAAGACGAAGAGATGGGCCAGAGGTCAGGGCCAGCTGAAGGCAGACGAAAGCAAAGAGCAAGCCAAGGGTCAGGATGGGCAGCAGACAGACGAAACCAGGTACCAAGCCGAAGTCAAACCGAAGAAGCAAGCTAGTGGAAACTGGAACTCAGGAGCAGGAGAGGAGCTGGAGCGGGCAGGAAGGCAGGAACGGAATCAGGAACAAGCAGGATACTGGAACGGAGTCAGGAACTAGCAGGATACTGGAACAGAGTCAGGAACAAGCAACTAGATTCTCCCAGGAGACGACCTGTTGCCAAGGCAAGGCAATGAGGTCCGAGGTAGCCTATTTATAGGCCTCCAGCGAACAATTTTGTTGGGTTCCACGAACCCAAAAAGGGTTCGTGGAGGCCAACAATTTTGTTGGCCTCCACGAACAATTTTGTTGGGTTTTCCTATCGGTTTCGGGGAGCCCCCGATTTCTGACGACTTTGAAAATATCGTACGATATTTTCAATCGTCAGAAAAACGATTCACATCCCTAGAATGTACTACTCGACACATTTACCAACTTTAATTTATGTGCCTGTATGTAAACCGTTGTGATGGGATATAACTTAACGACGGTATAGAAAAGATCTTAAATAAATGAATAAATACAATCTTTATAACACTGACCCAAGTTATGTTTTAGAGAGCATTACCAGAGAATCCCTTATTGTTCATGCGCTATTATGCTCAAGAACATTACTATTCCTTATTTTTTGAGTTATTGTATCTCACAATTTCACATAGGTGTTGGATTTTTTCATAAAGAATGTGCTGTTATGAGCATTGAGCATGATTGATTGTTTTATCTCCTATCTAACTTTCTGGGTGCAGTGTTTGTATGAACTGGATGGTTTTTTTTTCACTCAGATTTTTGCGTTGAAGAAAATGTTTGGGATAGATTTTTGGCATACGTTTAGGAAAATCATTCTTGCTTGCCTTAACTCCAAAAGTTAGTCAGTGAAAGCCTTTGAATATCTAACTCTACATTTCCATTTTACTATGTATTTACTATTATATTGCCATTAAATTTGAAAAGATAAAGATTTAGGGGTCTGTGCATTAAAAGTATTTCCAATTTTGAGTCTGAAACATAGGGATGGTAACTTTCAAACTAGCATGCATGCGTACATTTGCATACATACGTCAGCCCATGCACAGATACAAGGTCATTTTATAATGTACGCGCGCATATGCATGCATGTTATAAAATAGCCTGGCCACGAGCACATGTGCGCCAAATTTTAAGCAGACATGTGGATGTGCACGCAAATCCCGCTTCTACAATGTAAATTGGGGGATTTTAAAAGGCGTGTGCACTGATGCCATTCCTAGTTTTATCAGTTCATCAACCAGTTCACCCAGTTAAGAGATAGGTCCTCCAACCTCTGCTAGTTTGATAGTCTTTACTCCCCTCAGTTAGCCCTGACTCTTAAAACCCCACAGATCTGCCTAGTTTTATTTTAATTTACCCAGCATCCATAGGAGTAGTAAAGTTATGTGGTAGGGGCCTCAGCACACTCTGGGTTGCATCACTATTTACTAGCCCATCTTTAATTCATGTTCCAAAATACCCATGCCCTGCCCAGATCACACCCTCGTTCCACCCTTTTTTAAAAACTTTCAAGATATGCATGCTGCAGGAGATTCATGCATATCTCGGCAGCTTTCAAAATCCACTCAGCGTGTGCAATCCCAATTTATTCAAACAGCCCCTAATTACTGCAAGCGTCGGGCTTTTAAAATTCACCTCTAATACTTTTCTACCATTCTGTCACTAAGGGAAAAAATGCTTAGTACATCTGGCCCTTAGAAAGGTTCATTACTTTTATATATTGTCCCAAAATGTTAACTTCCATATGAATAAAGAAAAAAACAGCTGGTGTTAAGTGTAATGTCCTGGAAAATCCAGTTACAATGACTCAGTACTGTAATTACTAAGTGCTAGAATGTGCTTCAGTGGGTAAAGTATGAATTTCTTTCTCTGATTAACTGTTCAAAACAAGTAGCTGTAATTTGAATTTTCTAACTTTTACTCATCAGTCATAAACAACAAGAAAATTGTGTTTACTTTCAATATTGTAGGCAATCTAGCACAGGGGTTCTCATCCCCTCTTCTGCAGGATATCCAGTGGGAGCACTGAGAGGAGAGGATCACCTTACTGGTGACTGAAAATAATCGGTAAGTACTCCTTGGGGAAATTTTTAGAATGTAAACGTTTGGGGGAGAAGTAAACTATTGGGGTATATTATTTAGTGTGTTTGTGTGTCTTTACTAAATAGCTAGTCAGAAGGCTGGCAAAAACCAGGTTGTTTGTGTGTTTGTATTTCACTCTCTGCCACCCATCCCTAGCTCATCCTTTAATTTATAGACAAGTAACACTTTCACACTAAAAAAAAATAAATAATAATAATAAGCCTTTTAACTTAAATTTAAAAATTCCCCACACCTTATCAAGAGCTTCATCACTCCCTTGTAGGTCACTACCAGATAAATAGTGAATACATTAATACATTTAAAGGACACTAATTGTATGCATTCCTAGTCCTACTTCCATAGCAACCAAAATGTAACTAGGAACTGACCAAATTCAAGGTGAAGGCAACAATCCAGCAACAAGAAGGGTGATTACCAGTCTTTTGTATTGAGTATCACATGTATGATTTTTTACCCACCTGTGAGAAGTTTTATGTGTGCACCCAGTGCAAAGAGCTCCTGCTCTCTGAGAATGAGTCCGATCTCTGGAGGCTAGAGTGGCAGACCTGGAGGAGATGAGGCAGACAGAGAGGTATATAGATGAGACCTTCAGCGACATAGTAGCCAAGTCCCAACTCCAGTCTGGCAGCCCTGGTGCTGCCATGGAGGAGGAAGGTCTCATGATCATAGACCATCAACCTGGTGCAGCAGGAAATGATCCTGTAGCAAGGACCTGCTCTCCAGGTGGTGTATTGTCTTCTCACACTGAGGATGTGTCTCCCAAGGCTACTGCTCAGGATGGAAGGGTTAGGTCAGCTATCAATGTTGGTGATTTGATTATTAGGAATGTAAAGAGTTGGGTAGCTGGTAGGCATGAGGATTGCCTGGTAACATGCCTACTTGGTACGAAGGTGGCAGACCTCATGCGTCACCTAGATAGGATTTTAGACAGTGCTGGGAAGGATCCAGCTGTCATGGTACATGTGGGCACCAATGACATAGGAAAATGTGGGAGGGAGGTTCTGGAAGCCAAATTTAGGCTCTTAGGTAGAAAACTGAAATCCAAAACCTCCATGGTAGCATTCTCTGAAATGCTCCCTGTTCCACACGCAGGTCACCAGAGGCAGGCAGAGCTCCAGAGTCTCAATGCATGGATGAGATGATGGTGCAAAGAAGAGGGATTCAGTTTTTTAAGGAACTGGGGAATCATTTGGGGAAGGGGGAGTCTTTTCTGAAGGGATGGAGTCCACCTTAACCAGGGTAGAACCAGGAGATAGAGCAGCTTTTAAACGACATCAAAGGGAAAAGCCAGCAGTCGCTCAGCAGTGCATGGTTTGGAGGGAGTTATCTTCAAAGGATACTAATGAAGCATTAGTGTTAGGGCATCCTAACAGAGAAGTTCCAATAATAAGAAAAGTAGTCTAAGTGCCTATAATTAAAAACTCACCTGAGCTAAAAGATTCCAACTGATGTTAATACAAACAAAAAACACACTTTGCAATGTTTGTATGCTAATGCAATAAGTCTAAGAATTAAGATGGGAGAATTAGAGTGTATAGCAGTGTATGATGACATAGACTTAATTGGCATCTTAGAGATATGGTAGAAAGAGGGTAACCAATGGGATAATGGTATACCAGGGTACAAATTATATCTCAGTGACAGAGAAGGGCATCTTGGTGGAAGGATGGCGCTTTATGTCCAGGATGGCATAGAGTCTAACAGGATAAAGATCCTGCATGAGACTAAATGCACAATCAAATCTTTATGGGTAGAAATCCCTTGTGTGTTGGGGAAGAGTATAATGATAGGAGTATACTACCATTCACTGGCCAAGATAGTTAGACTGACAGTGAAATGCAAAGAAAAAATTAGAGAAGTTAACCAAATTGGTAGTGCCGTAATAATGGGAAATTTCAATTACCCATTATTGACTGGGTAAGTGAAACATCAGGACACGCTAGAGAGACAAAGTTCCTGGATGGAATAAATGGCAGTTTTATGGAGCAACTGGCTCAGGAACTGACAAGAAAGGGAACAATTTTAGATCTAATTCTTAGTGGAGCACAGGAATTGGTGAGAGAGGTAACGGTGGTGGGGCAGCTTGGCAATAGTGATCATAATATGATCAAATTTGAATTAATGACTGAAAGGGGGACAGTAAGTAAATCCACGGCTCTAGCATTAAACTTAAGCATTAAAAAACTGAAAGATGCAGCTATAAAGGTAAAGAGTGTGCACTGTGCAACAAGCATGGACATTGTTAAAAAATACCATCTTAGAAGTGCAGTCTAGATGTTTTCCACGCATTAAGAAATGTGCCAGCATGTGACAGCATGGTTAAAAAGAGAGGCGAAAAAAGCTATTTTAGCCAAAACATCTTCATTCAAAAATTGGAAGAAGGATCCATCATAAGAAAATAGGATAAAGTATAAGCACTGGAAAGTTAAATGTAAGGAATTGATAAGAAAGTATAAGAGAGAATGTGAAAAGAAATTGGCTGTAGTGGCAAAACTTATAATAAAACCTTTTTTATATATATTAAAAGCAGAAAGCCTGCAAGGGAGTCAGTTGGACCGTTAGATGATTGAGGGGTTAAAGGGTCACTTAGAGAAGATAAGGCCATCGCAGAAAGATTAAACAATTTCTTTGCTTCTGTATTTACTGAAGAGGATGTTGGGGAAATACCCGTACTGAGAAGGTTTTAATGGGTAATGATACAGATGGACTGAACCAAATCATGATGAACCAAGAAGATGTGGTAGGCCTGATTGACAAACTGAAGAGTAGTAAATCACCTGGACCAGATGGTATACATCCCAGGATTCTGAAGAAACTAAAAAATGAAATGTCAGACCTATTAGTAAATATTTGTAAACTATCATTAAAATCATCCATTGTACCTGAGGACTAGAGGGTGGCTAATGTAAACCCATTATTTAAAAAGGGATCCAGGGGCGATCCGGGAAACTACAGACCGGTTAGCCTGACTTCAGAGCCAGGAAAAATAGTGGAAACTGTTCTAAATATCAAAATCACAGAACATATAGAAAGGCATGGTTTAATAGGACAAAGTCAGCTTGGTTTTACCCAAAGCCAGTCTTGCCTCACAAATCTGCTTCACAATTTTGAAGGAGTTAATAAACATATAGATAAAAGTGAACCCGTAGATGTAGTACATTTGGATTTTCACAAGGCGTTTGACAAAGTTCTTCATGAGAGGCTTGTAGGAAAAGTAAAAAGTCATGGGATAGGTGGTGATATCCTTTTCGTGGATTACAAACTGGCTAAAAGACAGGAAACAGAGAGTAGGATTAAATGGACAATTTTCTCAGTGGAAGGGAATGGGCAGTGGAGTGCCTCAGGGATCTGTATTGGGACCCTTACTTTTTAATATATTTATAAATGATCTGGAAAGAAATACGAGTGAGGTAATCAAATTTGCAGATGATACAAAATTATTCAGAGTTATTAAATCACAAGCAGATTGTGATAAATTGTGTTACGAATGGGCTCAGGCCAGGAGTGGTGAACATCACTACCGAGGGTGTCTCAGGGTGGAGAAAGGACTGCAGAAGAGTCTAGATGCTGGCTGGTGCAGGCAGGAATGAGTGGACCCTATGGGTAAGTGAGAAGGTGGAATAGGCAGACGGAGTCTAATACTGGCTGAAGATACCTGATACCAGATGCATGAAGGTAAGAGTGAACTTGAAGACTGGAACAGCATGGAAGTATGTGTGAACGTGAATGTAGGTAAAGGTGTACAGGAAACTGGAACTGGGTGCTGGTAAGGATGAACTCAGGAAGCGTGCAGGTATGAGTGATAATGACTGGAGGTATAAGTGACTGAATTGAGGAACCAAGACTGACAGAGAACTGGACAGACAAACCAGGACTGCACTAACATTGAACATGAAACACATAAGCCCGAAGGCAGCAGAGCGAGGCACAAGACCCGAAGGCTACAGGCAGCAGACAGAGGGCCCGTAGGCCACACACACACAGCAGGCAGAAGTTCGTAGGTTACCGACAGCAGGCAGAGGCCCGTAGGCCACACACAGCAGACAGAAGGCCCGTAGGCCACACACAGCGGATAGAAGGCAGAAGCCCATAGGCCACACACACACACAGTAGGCAGAAGCCCATAGGCCACACACATACAGTAGGGAGAAGCCCGTAGGCCACAGACACCAAGCAGAGGGCCCGTAGGCCACAGACAACAAGCAGAGGGCCCGTAGGCCACACACAGCAGACAGAAGGCCCGTAGGCCCCACACAGCGGACAGAAGGCCCTTAGGCCACACACACACACAGGAGGCAGAAGCCTGTAGGCCACACACAGTAGGCAGAAGCCCGTAGGCCACAGACAGCAGGCAGAGGCCTGTAGCCCACAGACAGCAGGCAGAGGCCCGTAGGCCACAGACAGAAGGCAGAAGCCCGTAGGCCACAGACAGAAGGCGAAAGAGGCTAGAGCAGGGAGCCCAGGCGAGCTCGATGCTGAAGCACTGATGGAACTGCTAGACAGGATTATAAAGGAGAGTCTGGGGTATAGAGTAGACAGGAAGGAAGGAGTGGGCCAGCCAGAAGAACATGCTCGTGGGGGACCTCTGGTGGTGAGGCGGCTGCATAGCAGCCATGGTTGTAACAAATTGTAGGAAGACCTTGTGAGACTGGAAAATTGGGCATCCAAATGGCAGATGAAATTTAATGTGGATAAGTGCAAGGTAATGCATATAGGGAAAACTAACCCATGCTACAGTTACACAATGTTAGGTTCCATATTAGGAGCTACCACCCAAGAAAGAGATCTAGACATCATAGTGGATAACACATTGGAATTGTCAGTTCAGTGTGCTACGGCAGTCAAAAAAGCAAACAGAATGTTGGGAATTATAAGAAAGGGAATGCTGAATAAGACAGAAAATGTCATAATGCCTCTGTATCGCTCCAGGGTGAGACCGCACCTTGAATACTGTGTACAATTCTGGTCGCCGCATCTCAAAAAAGATATAGTTGCAATGGAGAAGGTACAGAGAAGGGTGACCAAAATGATAAAGGGGATAGAATAGCGCCCCTATGAGGAAAGGCTAAAGAGGTTAGGACTTTTCAGCTTGGAGAAGAGAAGACTGAGGGGGGATATGATAGAGGTTTTTAAAATCATGAGAGGTGTAGAACAGGTAAATGTGAATCAGTTATTTATTCTTTCAGATAATAGAAGGACTAGGGGGCACTCCATGAAGTTAGCATGTGGCATATTTAAAACTAATCGGAGAAAGTTCTTTTTCACTCAATGCACAATTAAACTCTGGAATTTGTTGCCAGGGGATATGGTTAGTGCAATTAGTGTAGCTGGGTTTAAAAATGGATTGGATAAGTTCTTGGAGGAGAAGTCCATTACCTGCTATTAATTAAGTTGCTTTGAAAATAGACACTGCTATTACCAGCAACAGTAACATGGGATAGACTTAGTTTTTGGGAACTTGCCAGATTCTTATGGCCTGTATTGGCCACTGTTGGAGACAGGATGCTGGGGTTGATGGACCCTTGGTCTGACCCAGTATAGCATATTCTAAAAATTTCAGACCTATTTCAATAAATTTATCACCTATCATTAACATCACCCATTGTACCTGAAGATTGGAAAATGGCCAATGTAACCCAGATATTTAAAAAGGGCTCCGGGGTAATCAAGTTAACTATAGACCAGTGATCCTGACTTCAGTGCCAGGAAAAATTGTGTAAACTGTTATAAAAAATAAAATGACAAAACATTTAGATAGTCATGGTTTAATGGGACTTTAGGGAAGTCTTGCCTCACAAATCTCCTACATTTTTTGAAGGGGTAAATAAACATGTGGTCAAAGGTGAACCATTAGATGTGTTGTATTTGGATTTTCAGAAGGCATTTGACAAAGTCCCAAAAGAGAGGCTTCTGAGAAAACTAAAAAGTCATGGGATAGGAGGCAATATCCTTTGGTGGACTGCAAGCTGGTTAAAAGACAGGAAACATACAGTAGGATTAAATGGTCTGTTTTCACAGTGGAGAAAGGTAAACAGTAGGGGTGTGCATTCGTTTTCGACGTACTGGCAATCCGCAACGTATATGTCCCTATTCGTTGTTTTCGTGGGGTCACGAAACGTATGGCGAACCCCCACGAATACAACATATCTAACGAATAAACCCCCTACCCTCCTGACCCCCCCCAAGACTTGAGAAAAGTCCCTGGTGGTCCAGCGGTGGTCCTGGAGCGATCTCCTGCACTCGGGCCGTTGGCTGCTGGTATTCAAAATGGCGCCGATAGCCTTTGCCCTTACTATGTCACAGGAGCTACCGGTGCCATTGGTCGGCCCCTGTCACATGGTAGGAGCACAAGATGGCGCCGGCCGTCCATTGCTCCTACCATGTGACAGGGGCCGACCAATGGCACCGGTAGCCCCTGTGACATAGTGAGGGCAAAGGCTATCAGCGCCATTTTGAATACCTGCAGCCGACAGCCCGAGTGCAGGAGATCATGCCAGGACCCACGCTGTACCACCAGGGACTTTTGGTAAGTCTTGGGGGGGTCAGGAGGGTGGGGTTTGTAATTAATTAAATTTAAAGGGTTGGGATGGGGGGTTTTTTGAGAAACAAATACATATGTAACTAATGAACGGATCAGGGTCCCCCGAGAATGGATGCAACGGATTTGGCTCCCCACGAATACGAATATCGAATGGGATGAATCCAACCCTGCTGCACGTCCCTAGTAAACAGTGGAGTACTTCAGGGATCTGTACTTGGACTGACGCTTTTTAATATATTTATAAATGATCTGTAAAGGGATACGATGAGTGAGGTAATCACATTTGCAGATGTCAAAATTATGCAGAGTAGTTAAATATTAAGTGTTTTGTAATAAATTGCAGGAGGACCTTGTGAAATTGGAAGTTTGGGCTTCCCATTGGCAGATGAAATTTAATGTGGACAAGTGCAAAGTGATGCATGTACGGAAAAATAATTCTTGCTGTAGTTAAACAATGTTGGGTTCTATCTTAGGAGTTACCACCTAGGAAAGAGATCTAGGTGTCATAGTGGACAGAACAATACATTGAAATTGTCGGCTCAATGTGCTGTGGCAATCAAAAAAGCAAACAGCATGTTTGGAATTATTATGAAGGAAATGGCAAATAAATCAATGAATGTCATAATGCCTCTGTATTGCTCCATGGTGAGACCACATCTTGGATACTGTGTACAATTCTGGTCACCGCATCTCAAAAAAGATATAATTGTGATGGAGAAAGTGCAGAGAAGGGAGACCAAAATGATAAGGGGCATAGAACAGCTGCCTTATGAGGAAAGATAAGGAGGTTAGGGCTGTTCAGTTTGGAGAAGTCCACAAAATCATGAAAGGACTTGAACAGGTTAATATAAATCAGTTATATACTCTCTCAGATAATAGAAGCACTAGGGTGCACTCAATGAAGTTAGCAAGTGGTTCATTTAAAACACATAAAAGAAAATTCTTTTTCACTCAGTGCATAGTTAAGCTCTGAAATTCATTGCCAGAGGATGTTGTTATGACAGTTAGTGTAACTGGGTTTAAAAATGGTTTGGATAAGTTCCTAGAGGAAAAATCCATAAACTGCTATTAATTACCGGTAATAAGCAATAGTAGATTGAGATTTATTTAATGTTTGCATACTTGCCAGGTACTTGTGACTTGGATTGGCCATTGTTAGAAACAGGATACTGTGCTTGATGGACCCTTGGTCTGACCCAGTATGGCATATCTTATGTTCTTATATTCTTATATATTCATCAGGAGGATTTTTGGTATAAATTTTGTTTACTCTGCAAGCCTGACGTTTATGTATCTTGAGAATCAGATCTGAGAACCTCTGATCTTGTAGAAACTTAATCGAAGTGAGCTAGTCAGTAATCCTATAGTAATGGGCAGCATGACTATTCCTATTTTGTTTAGTAATGCCACACAAGATAAAGCTGCTGCTAATTTATTTAGCATTATATAAAAAAGCAAAAACCTTGCACTTGACAGTCAGAACTCTTTATTCAAAACAGTAAAAATATGAAACAACTTACAATAAGAGAGAGAAAAGCAACAATATTCTTCAGCATTTAACTTTAAATAGCCTTGTGGGAACGAGTAGTGATTCCCACAGGCCTGAAGATAAACTAGACTGACTCCAGCTTTCTTAAAACGTAACTCTTTATTAGGGATGTAAATCGGGCTTCGAACGATTGAAAATATCGTCGATATTTTCAAAATCGTCAGAAATCAGGGGCTCCCCCGAAACGATAGGAAAACCCCATGATATTGATCGTGGGGGTTCTCTTATCGTTTTGGGGGAGGGCGGGAAAAACGGCACACAAAAATAACCCCTAATCCCACCCCGACCCTTTAAAACTAATCCCTTTGCTTCCCCCATCCTCCCGATCCCCCCAAAAACATTTTACAGGTACCTGGTGGTCCAGTGGGGGTCCCTGGAGCAATCTCCCGCTCCCGGGCCATCGGCTGCCACTAATCAAAATGGCGCCGATGGCCCTTTGCCCTTACCATGTGACAGGGTATCTGTGCCATTGGCCGGCCCCTGTCACATGGTGGGAGAACTGGATGGCCTGCGCCATTTTTAAAGATGGTGCCAGCCATCCAGTGCTCCCTCCATGTGACAGGGGCCGGCCAATGGCACAGATACCCTGTCACATGGTAAGGGCAAAGGCCATCGGCACCATTTTGATTAGTGGCAGCCGACGGCCCAAGAGCGGGAGATCACTCCCGGGACCCCCACTGGACCACCAGGTACCTGAAAAATGTTTTTTGGGGGGTTGGGAGGGTGGGGGAAGCAAAGGGATTAGTTTTAAAGGGCCGGGGTGGGTTTTTTGTTTATCGGCTTGGGCGCAGCCGATAAACAAAACCTCGATCGGGCCCGATGAAAAAAAACCCACATGTGAATCGGAACCGGAATTCGAACCAATTCCGGTTCCGATTCACATCTCTACTCTTTATTATAACTTCACACATGCACAACCATAGACTGTCTCCTCCTCAGACAGTGTACACTCTTTACTTACAGTGTGTTGTTTCATCTCAGCTTAGGGTTTGGATGGTATTGTATATAGGAGTTTCCTTCCACCTGGAGACCTGGGCCTGGTCTGATTATCCCCACTTGGCTCCCAGCTCTTTTTTCCCAGTCTCTGGTTATACCCTCTGAGCTCCAGTTGCCCCACAGGATCCCACCCATACAGCATACTCTCCTTAAGGCATTTAAAGTGGATCAGGCGTCTAGCCTGGTCTCAGACAAGTAAATAGGGGAACACTAGGGGCACTGCCTCACAAGCCTATTCTCAAGGGGTTCGCAAATATACATTCATAGATCTTTAAAGGGCAATAATGAGAGAATTATCTGGGGAAACCCATATTCACTCATGCAAAATCATGGGTTGATTATTGCTTCCCCTACCCCACCATCCCTCCTCCCCCCCCCCCCCCAAGGAAAAAGTGAATAGAGTCAGGGCAGAGGAACAAAATTACACATGGTAGTTGCATAATCGATATCAGTGTTTCATTTTCTGCACATACGTTTGCGCCTATTTCAATGCAGGCACAAAAGAATGTCTGTACTTTGTACTAGGGATGTGAATCATGTCCTCGATCGTCTTAACGATCGATTTCGGCTGGGAGGGGGAGGGAATCGTATTGTTGCCGTTTGGGGGGGTAAAATATCGTGAAAAATCGTGAAAAATCGAAAAATCGCAAAACCGGCACATTAAAACCCCCTAAAACCTACCCCCGACCCTTTAAATTAAATCCCCCACCCTCCCGAACCCCCCCCAAATGACTTAAATAACCTGCGGGTCCAGCGGCGGTCCGGAACGGCAGCGGTCCGGAACGGGCTCCTGCTCCTGAATCTTGTTGTCTTCAGCCGGCGCCATTTTCCAAAATGGCGCCGAAAAATGGCGGCGGCCATAGACGAACACGATTGGACGGCAGGAGGTCCTTCCGGACCCCCGCTGGACTTTTGGCAAGTCTCGTGGGGGTCAGGAGGCCCCCCACAAGCTGGCCAAAAGTTCCTGGAGGTCCAGCGGGGGTCAGGGAGCGATTTCCCGCCGCGAATCGTTTTCGTACGGAAAATGGCGCCGGCAGGAGATCGACTGCAGGAGGTCGTTCAGCGAGGGTTCCGGCGCCTCGCTGAACAACCTCCTGCAGTCGATCTCCTGCCAGCGCCATTTTCCGTACGAAAACGATTCGCGGCGGGAAATCGCTCCCTGACCCCCGCTGGACCTCCAGGAACTTTTGGCCAGCTTGTGGGGGGCCTCCTGACCCCCACGAGACTTGCCAAAAGTCCAGCGGGGGTCCGGAAGGACCTCCTGCCGTCCAATCATGTTCGTCTATGGCCGCCGCCATTTTTCGGCGCCATTTTGGAAAATGGCGCCGGCTGAAGACAACAAGATTCAGGAGCAGGAGCCCGTTCCGGACCGCTGCCGTTCTGGACCGCCGCTGGACCCGCAGGTTATTTAAGTCATTTGGGGGGGGTTCGGGAGGGTGGGGGATTTAATTTAAAGGGTCGGGGGTGGGTTTTAGGGGGTTTTAGTGTGCCGGCTCACGATTCTAACGATTTATAACGATAAATCGTTAGAATCTCTATTGTATTGTGTTCCATAACGGTTTAAGACGATATTAAAATTATCGGACGATAATTTTAATCGTCCTAAAACGATTCACATCCCTACTTTGTACTCCTGTTCTGCATACCGGCCGAATCGTTACATGCAAACTGTGTAATTGCATCAGTAGCATGGGATCTTCTTAGTGTTTGGGTAATTGCCAGGTTCTTGTGGCCTGGTTTTGGCCTCTGTTGGAAACAGAATGCTGGGCTTTATGGACCCTTGGTCTGACCCAGCATGGCAATTTCTTATATTCTTATGTTCTTATGCATGGTGGGGTAAAGCCTGTGCATAACTTTTATACGCAGACTTTACCCACATTTTCTAGGTGAACTTCTGTATAAGTTTACTTTCAAATATCACATATGCTGCCATAGTACATGCACAAACTCGCCAGCAAAGCTATACCTATACTATCGAGTACAGATCTTGGGCAGGAGAACTTAAAAGCTTACTTTATAAAATCCAAACTTATACACAGGGATGGTACTTTTTTTTTTATATTTATACTTTATTAAATTTCTCAATCATTTTTTACAATGAAAAGAAAGGTATAATGTAAAAAGAACAGGCAAATACTACCACATTTAAATCAAATAAAACAAATACTTTCCTCCTTTTACATGAAAGTCCACTTTATAGGGGAGTTTATATAAAGAAAATAGGGATGGTACTTTTAAACAGGGGAGTGAGTGCACATGTGTGTGCATGCCTAGGGACGTGGCCATTTTATAACTTATGCGTGTATATGTGCGCATGTGATAAAACACCCTAACCGCACACACATTTTCGCCCAATTGTAAGTGGACGTGCACCTATGCGTGCAAATCCCGCTTCTACTGTCTAAGTGCGCCAACACCATTACCAGTTTTACCAGTTCATTCCCAGTTTGCCCAGGTAAGGAATAGGACTTCCAAATAGATTAATAGCCTCCTTTCTCCCCTGTTAACCCCGACACTTAAAACCCTGCTGATCTATTTGTCTTTATTTTATAACTTGCATGTCATCTATAGCAGAAGTAAAGTTACGCCTGTGCGCATAAATATTTATGCACAGATTTCAGTGTGAAATCCATGAACACCCATGTCCCGCCTAGATCACATCCATGCACCTCCCCTTTTTTGGAACTTTTCATTTCTGCATGTACTGGCAAGTATGGGCATATGTGGGCAGCTTTTAAAATCCTTTTGGTGCGTGCCAGCCAAACCTGTGCATGCATCTCCTGGTTTTGCCACGTGCCGGGCTTTTAAAATTCACCTTATAGATGGTAACTTTCAAACTCCCCTAATTTGACAGTATGCACTCCCCCCCAGCTACCCCAGACCCTTTAAACCCCTCAGAAATGGCTCAATCCTTTTGGTTTTCAACTTACACGTCATCCAGAGCAGATATAAAGATACACGCAGGGAGCAGGATGCATACCGGGGCACATAAGTATTTACACAAACATCTCTGGTTCACGCCTTGAAACACTCCAACAACTCCCACGCCCTGCCCCTTTTTTAAAACTTTTGAGGTGTGCGCACTGCCGAGATACATGTGTATTCAGGCAACTTTTTAAATCCGCTTGGCATGCACAAGCCCGACTTATTCATGCATCACCTAATTAATGCACACCAGGCTTTTAAAATTCACCTTATAAGTTTCACCACCATCCCTGGAATGCTTCTGTGTACTCGAGTTGATGTAAATGTATTTGCAAAACCAAGTTAAGCATGTAGTTTTATGCACACTGATCATATGTCAATTTTTGAAGACCATTATTGTACATAAAATCATTGTTTTATTCATGTTATTGGATCTGATATTCATAGCCATTATGTCAGATTTCATAAGTGGATTTAGTAATACATAATACATTACAATGCCCACAAGTATATGAGCTAACTATGGGGCCGATGCAATAAATGAGCGATGAAAACGAGCACTCAGTGTTGGGCGCCTGCTTTCCTACCATGTGCCCAGGCACCTCTCCTGGGCGTGCAATGCAATATTTAAATGAGGGGTCCCTCTGCGAAGGATGCGCTATGGATAATTGCACACCCCTAGTGCCTCCTTGGCAGCAGGTGCCCAGGAGAGGTCAGCTGTCAGAAGATTAGGAAAATAGAGTCTGGTTAATTGAGCATCTATTTCCCTAACCTGACTCCGGCACTTTAAAAAAAAAAAAATTTTTAACTTTTAAAACTTTTTGGTTCCTCCGACTTAATATCGCCATGATATTAAGTCAGAGGATGTACAGAAAAGCAGTATTTTCTGCTTCTCTGTACAACTGTTTGGGCTGCTCAGAAATTAATGCCTGCTCTGAGCAGGCGTTCATTTCTGAGTGTAAAAATGTGCGGGTTGGGCGCACTATTTTTTTTTAGATCACAGGTGAATAACTAATAGCTTCAATAAGATGCATTTGCATGTAATGAGTGCCATTAGTTTTTCCCGGTGGGGTGGAGGTGGACACGCGTTTTGGACGTGCTAATCCCCTTATAGCATAAGAGGCAGTGGACGCGCATCCAACCACGAGTTAAACAGTGCGCTAAGCTGAGTGCACTGTTTTGCATCGGCCTCTATATGTTATCTTTACTTTATGTTAGCTTTAGCATCCCTGAATTTTGCAGACATATTGAAAATAGTAGTACTCCTGTGAGCTCACTTCTGTAAAAGATAACCAGACTTTTAGATTTGTACTGATATGTCTTGAAGAGCCTAGGGCAGCTGTCATGGTCTAGGTTAGTCCTTGGTAGCTTATGATACCTAGACATAACCATCATCACAGAACATATTCTCTTTTGCCAAGGCATACTATATATATAGTGTAATAAAAGGGAGAAACCCAAAACTTCAAAGAGATATCTTGGTCAAGGAAGTAGCTGCAAATGTCTTCCTTCTACTCTATGAGGACTGTGGAGTACTCCAGGACTAAAGATAATGTTTGGAATCAAATGATCCAAATCTAAATTGTTGCCAACAGTAACAGAATGATCTATGGGGAAAATGAACAGCTCATACATAAGTGGAGGGATTTATGATCACAAGAAGTATATAAGGTGGACAGAATTCGGTGCAGTTCCTGGGCCTTAGGAGGGGGCTTTCCTTAAACATTTTATTTCAACACTGAACTTACCCTCCTAGGGAAGCCAAATGAGACTCCTCTCCCCATCCTCCATCAACTCCAAGGAGTAGGAAAGGAAAAGTAGAGCCTGTAATCCCTTTCTTTGTCTAACTTATCAACATCAGAATTAGACCAAAGTAGAAAAACAGCAGGAGCAGTTTGATAAAAAGCCACAGTACCTTTTGCATTCTCATTCTTCTAAAAAATAAGGCCATATAGCATGACATGGTAAAAGTATTAAGGCATAAACATAATAAAGTAAGATGTAAGTAAAATACGATGAGGGAAGAAAAATAAAAGACAGGAGAATGGTGAATAAAGAAGTGAGAGAAGAATTTGAAGCTATGAGTAGAGCTCCCATTTAATTCAATAGAGATGAACAGAAGTAGACAGCAGCCAGTAAGATTTACCTCTGCTTGAGGCAGGAGTACATTTTAGTATTCTAGAGATACATAACTGGCTTTAGCCTCTAGGGATGTGTAAAAAATAACTTTCCTGGCCACTGCAGAAGAATGTAATTGAGTTATATATGTACTGGGTAAGATGGCCCCTCTAACTTTTCTGTAGGAAAGTGATGAATATCTCTCAATTAAATATTTTGCAAGATAATATAAAATCTGCAGCCAAATATCAGTAAAGGGATCTGGAATTTTGAAAAATGGAGACTAAAGTACATATGTTGAATCATTTTTTCATTTCATATATGCAACATGAGCAAATAGATGTAATATTAAAATGTGTTTTCCTAAATCGTAGGCAATGTAAATTAAACATTATACTTTGTCCACTGAGTTGGCTACAGTACCATCAATAACGCCCATTAAATTAATTGCAATCTCCATTCTAAACTTATCCATAATTAAGATGTCCTTACTGAGCATGATTTTTACCTCTTATAGAAGAGGAGAAGAAGTGCAATGGTTATTATTTTAATGATAATCATATTGGACAGATATTACCCCTCTTTATGTAGACTTTGCAAGTCCAATTCCAATTCAAAATTTCTCCATATGATATTGTTTCTAGCTGAGCTATTTGGAGCTTATATCCACTGTTCTTTAATATGCTGTATAGAAAAATGTTGTTCCTTTTCCTTTTGATAACCTCTAAGTCCTACCTTATCCAGCTATGAAATATTTCTTAGACTACATCTATCAATCTTACATGTCAGCCTTTTCTACCAACTTAAAAAAATTGTATACTAAACTGATCTCTTAATGATATTGGTTTGGACTGTATGATAATTGTATTAACTATTACATCACAAAAGTCTAAATCCAGCATTAAACTAAAATCAGTTTTCACAGAATGGAAAAATTAGATGTAATTTCATCCTTGCGTTAAGGCACAAGTTTCTCATCATTCTGAAGATTTCTCAAGTTTAAATCCAAATGTACAGGAAGGTAGTTGCTTTCCCCTTGACCTTGATTCCTGAAGAGGGATAAAGTACTCTAGATCCAAATGTAACATTAGTCAATGGATGCCTAGAGACCTTCCCTACTACCATCAAAAGACTTAGGATTCATGGACCTGCACAAGTAATCCCAGCTTTAGTAGAAGCAGAAGTGAGTTCTGTTTACTTTCACAGATGTAAGCAATAGCATTTGCTGACTTCCTGGCAGTGCTAGGAACATCTCTTGCAGGCAATTGACACAGAGTCTAGCTCTGGTGATGTTTCAGATTCTCCAAATTTCTGCTTTAAGGCAACCAAGAAAGCTTGAAAAACTATTTAGGGTATATCCCTCTATCATTTACAAGCCTGAAAAACAGCTACTTCTATGTGCAATCCATGAGTTATACACTTGCTAATTGCATCAGGGTGGTGAATGGCATAACTGTTTTATAAAACTAGTAAACATCCAAGGCACAAGTCTTTCTCATGTGCCATTAAATTAGGCACTTAGGAAAGGCACCACATGATCAGAGCTTCATGTGTGCTAATCTGAGTACTAGGTTTAAGCATAAAAGTCTTTTTAGAAACAAGGTCAGTCAGGCAAAGTTCAAATGCACCACGCTTATTTAGAGTAAATTGTCTATAGGGAGAATGACCCTTTTGAAAACTGACTAACCAATATGCGATATGTGTGTAATTTCAAGCACATTAGGGTGAGGCATTCTGGAGGGAGATTTTGCATTCGTGTGCATACTATTCGATTTTGAAAAGTATGCAAGTAAATTTTCCCAAAATCTTTCCCTGTAAAAAGTAGCAAGCATAACTTTGCGCAGGTAGATATTCTTAAAAGCAAACAGGTATGCAAGTTCATTTTGAAAATTGGTGTAACTTGTATGTATAGTAGTCCACAAATTCAAGCAGTTATAAAATTATCTTCATAAAGCTTTCAGTTAAAGCTCATTTGGAGTCAAGGGTTACTTTCTATTTCCTCTTGGCAAGGTACAAAACAAGATTCCATGAAATGGATTGCAAACCAGTGTTACTTCCATAGGCTGCACAGCAAGCAGGCTGCAGGGTATGGCACTCTGCCTTTACAGCCCAAGCTGCTCATAATACCTGGGTGAATTCCACTCCACATTCAAGAAATGAATAAACATAAACAAAACCTAGCTTTTATTCTGAGCACTTACTGATTTAATTTACTGCCCTACCTATCCTGGACAGAACCTTAGCTTCTTGACACCAAAGAACAGACATGCACAAAAATCTGCAAGTTATATTTCTTCTCCTGAGCTACTCTGTACAGTTTGCCCCAAACAAATGACTCTGGTCAGATGTAAAACCTTGTGAGTGGAGTATAAGGTTCCCAGCAAATTGTCAGGTTGGGGGCTCTGCAGTAATAAGCCTTGCTCGGTAATAGCTCAAAAATGTTTTATTCATACATAGGCTGTAACATCAGCAGATATGACTAACAATACTTCAGGCAAATACAGTAGCAATATAAATCAGATTACAGTTCCAATTATTCAGTTTGGGGCAAGGGTTAATTTAGTCCATCAATCACAGGGATGGCTCAAGGCAATCTGCTGCCTGAAAGAGGAAAGAAATGGCATCTTCCCTGGTCCACAAGGTCAAATCAGCAAGAGAGCAAAGGGAAGGGGGAGAGCATTCCCTTTCGAATCTAGCTTTTTTGGCTATTTGAAATGCTGGGGAAAGGTGGAAGCAGGTTCAGGTTTCCAAGAAGAGTGAGAGCTAGAGTCATAGTGATATTTTTAGGAACATGGCAAACTTTCAAACTCCAAGGAACTCTAGCAGAATCTTCCAAACATTGAAAAAATCCATTGGTTTTTCAAATTTTTTCTCTACAACGGGAGCTGACCAACCGAGAACAAGCTAAGTAATTTCCCTTTAAAGTTGAGTTGAAGGCTCCGTTTGAAAAGTTGAATTTCACTGCTTCTACATTTCATTCAATTTATTTAAAATTTAAATTTAAAATTTTAAATTTTTATGAACAATAAAAGAAGGCATTTATTGAATTAAGTGGGATAGGCACAGCATCACAAAAAAGAGAGGAGGTTTTTGGCTAATGATTTTGCCCTTTGCCAATTCAAATTATGTTTCACTAATATTTGGCATCTGAAGTATTTTCCTCCTTGCAATAAACTAAACAAAAAAAAAATAAAAATTAAAAAAAAAATTAAAAAAAAAAAAAAATATATATATATATATATATATATATATATATATATTTCTTGTGTGCGCAATGTGTAATTAGGTGCAAAGTTTCTTTCCAACTTTTCCATAGACCTGAAATGGACTCTCATGGACTGCGCTGGGAGTTCCCTTCCCCTCATTTGCATACATTAGCATAAAATAAAACCAAGACATTTAAAATCTATTAAGACCATACTAATAGGAATGGGGAGGAATGATTTACTTCACATTCATCAGGTGAGGGATAGGTTGCATTCCAAGGAGGGTTGAAATTCCTCTAATGTGTGTGCCTATGAGTTGCAGGTGAGAGAAGTTACTCAAGGGTGTGTGTATGTGTGTATGTATGCATAATTGCTTGACACAGGTTTCAGGGGAGGGGGAATTTTTTTGGAATAACTAGGATATTATAGAATTCACTCTTGGCAAAAGGAGGGGGGCAAAATAAATGCTACTAGCAGGGAGGAGTAGGGCAGAGAGACCAGAAGGATGCTGGGAGGGGGTGGCAAGAGAGTAACCAGACCAGACAACCTTCCAGGATGCACAGTGCTGGGCCTCAGGCCTGGAGTGGTGGGGTACCAGTGTGCCTTTTCAGGGGGAAAAAGCAAGGGAGAATTAGGGGGGAGAGAGTAGGTGCTGAAGGGTGAATAGGGGGATGAGGAGAGAGGTGAAGGCTGGGAGCAAGGGGAAATGGCTGCAGGGGGAAATAGCTAGTAGCAGGAGGAAGGGGGCTGAGGGGAGAGGATGGGGAGGGGTTGAGAGCAAGAGGCAGTAGATGGGGAGAAAGAATGGAGCTGGGGTGGGGGAACCGTCAGCTTTTTCACTCTTCAGCAAAGTCCTCTTCTCACTTCAGACCTTCCCCACCCTCATTGCACTTACCCCATGCCCTATCCTCCCAACTCAAACTTTCCTATTCACTAATCTCTGCTTTCTTTTGTCTCTTCCCCCCTTCTCTCTTCAGCCTCCCTCCTCCTTTACCCTGTTCCCACACCCATTCCCATATTCTCTCTTCTTTCCCTACTGACCTCACCCCCCTCTCCTCTTTTCTTGCTCCCACTCACTCCTGCCCTCACCCCCTGATGGCTGCTCCCCGGTTCTCCTTCTCCTAGTCCTCTCCATCATGCATTAGGGATGTGCAGAGGGACGCCATGCGTTGCATTCATGATTCGGATTTGTCGGGGAACAGATACGTTGCATTCGGCCGTATGGTGCCCTGATGCGTTAATACGGCGATTTCTATTCGTGTCCCAGCTAAAATTAAAATTAACTACAACCCCCCACCCTCCTGAACCCCCCTCAAGACTTACCAAAACTCCCTGGTGGTCCAGCAGGGGGTCCGAAGCATCCCCTGCACTCACACCCTCGGTGCCGGTTTTCATCATGGCGCCGATAGCCTTTGTCACAGGGGCTACCGGTTGCCATTGGTCAGCCCCTGTCACATGGCCATTGGCGCCATCTTGTGCTCCTACATGTGACAGGGGCTGACCAATGGCCACCGGTAGCCCCTGTGTCATAGTATGGGCAAAGGCTATCGGCGCCATTTTGAGTACTGGCATCGGACGGCCGGAGTGCAGGAGGTCACTCCGGGAACCTCGTTGGACCCCCAGGGACTTTTGGCCAGCTTGGGGGGGCCTCCTGACCCCCACAAGACTTGCCAAAAGTCCATCAGGGGTCCGGAAGACCTCCTGCACGCTGACCGGCTGTTTCTTCTCTCTCCTTCTGTCTTCATTCCTTCCTCCATTCACACACACACAGACATACACACACACACACACACACAGGATCTCTCTCACATATGTGCTCTCACACACAAACTTGCTCTCAAACAGGATCCCACTCTTGCATGCTCTCTCTCAGATACACACAGGCTCCCACTCTAATATGTTCTCCCTCACATGCTCGCTCTCTCTCACATGATGGCTTTTTTTCTCACTTGCTATCTCTCACACGCAAGCTCCCATTCCCCCCCCCCCACACACACACACACACACACACACAAGCTCTCACTCTTACATATTCTCAATTACACTTAGGCTCCCACTCCCACACACACACACAGGTTCTCATACTCACTTGCTTTTACATACATGTTCCCATTCCCACAACACACATACAGGCTCTCACTCTCACATACTATCTCACACACAGATTCCCATTCCCCCTCAGACAAACACAGGCTCTCATTCTTACATGTTCTCTCACACACAGACACACAGACTCTCACATGCAAGTTCCCACTCCCATACAGATGAACATACACAGGCTCTCACTCTCACAGGCTGTCTCTCACATGCAGTCTCCCTCCAAGGACACACACACATTCTCTCTCATTTAGCTTCATATTGCCACACAGATGCACAAATTCTCACATGCAGGGACCCACTCCCATTTATACATACACAAACACACATAGGATCTCATTCTAACACTCAGGCTCCAACTCCCACACACCCATACACTCCCTTATACCAACACACAGGCTCTCACTCCTACTTGTTCTCTCTGTCTCTTGCATACACATACAGGTACTCATACCACATTCTCTCTCTCATACCCACACACAAACTCAGGCAGGCTCCCATTCACATCACCCCAAGAAGGCCCCCATTCACACACAACACCACACAACACACACCACACACACACACAAACACACACACACACCACACAGGTAAGTTACCATTCACCACTACACATACTCCCAGGCAGGCTACCATTCATATTTTTTTTTATTTATTTATTTACTTTTATATACCGGTGTTCGATTTTACATATCACATCGGTTTACATTTAAACAAAATTTGCAGGAACTTATGCGTTACCTTTGTCAAATACATTAAACATTTAAATATGGGGATTGTTAACAAGGGATATAAAGAACATGGGGAATGGCTAACACTACGGGATGCACGAAGGGATGCACAAAGGGGAGTGCCCCTTCAGCGCGCGACGCCTGGTGTTCTGGCGCCGTTTAATGTCCGTCACCGCCCTCAGTGACATCAGAGGGGGGCGGGTCTCCCAATCAAGGATCACACACCGCCCCTCCCCTCTCAGTTCCAGATGGATTCTTTCACTTTTTTTTCTTTCTTTCTGTCTTCTCATCACTGTTAGTTATTTCAGGGAGCCGCTGGTGATGGTGTGTGGCATCCCTGTGTGCAGGTTCCCTTCACTCACAAACACAGGCAGGCTCCCCATCAGGTCTGGAAGGCCACCAGCAGTCAAGAAGAAAGCAGGCCTGGGAGACTGCTGGTGGCCGAGAAGAGGAAGGAACTTGCTCTTTTGCTGCTTCTTGTATGCCTTCTTCCATGCAATTCAAAACTTGCGGGGTGTAGCACATACTGGCTGCACTGGTTTGAAGGCAGGCACACTTACAGAAATGGGAGAATGGGCTTCTTCTTCTTCTCAGTCACTGGCGGCCTCCCGGATCTGTTCCTCTTCTTGGCCCCCAGCAGACCTCTTATTTCTTTGGCTGCTGGTGAAATGGGGTCTGCCAGGTCCTCCTGGGCCTCTTCCTCTTATTGGCTGCCAATGAGAGGGGGTCCACTGGTAACTCCCGAGCCTCTTCTCTTCTCAGCTGCCACTTTCCTGATATACAAGCAGTTGGTGATGTACAGCATACCCTGTTTCAAAGTTGGTGGGTGCCTGTGCACCATTGTGCACTGTGGATGCTACTCTCATGCCTGCCACCATCTTAAGATGTGGCTTTCTGTTGATTTCAGTTAGACTTCAGTGGATTCTTAGTGGATTTTAGTTAACATTTCAGAGAAACAGGAGGTTTGTGACTTTTGTTGATTTTTTTTGTCAGTTTCTTGGATTCCTGGGTTGCCCCTTTTGGGATCAGTCTTTTGTTTGACCTATTTTGGCTAATTTTCTCTTCTTGATTTATTTTTAAAAAACCTTCCCTGTGAGATCCTTGGTTCCCCTTCACAGAGGATTTGGAGAATCTCTCTGTAAGGTTAAAACTAAGGGGTAAGGAAGACCTGATGCTCTCTATCTCACCTCCAGTGGATAGATCAGTTAGAGACCCAATGCAGAGGAGTTTTAATTTTGAGTTGTTTTTCTTCAGTGACTATGGTCTCATTTTGAGAGAAAGGAAGGTTTTTCCATCCTTACTAGCTCTTCTTTATTTTTCCCTTTTTGATCAAAGTCTATTTTGATTCCATTTTGGGACTGAGTGCCCTTGGCACCAGGGACCCCAGTTTCAAAATCATTGGGAAGAAGAGTATTATTTACATAGGAGGAGCCTGAAGAATAGAGATTTATCAGAGATAAATGGATTCCTGTCTATTACCAGAGGGTAGAGGTGTGCATCCGTTTTCCACGTATTTGTAATCCGCAACTTATTTTTTACTATCTGTTAATACGTGGGGAGGCGAAACGCATCGCGACTCCCCACGTATTAAACAGATTTCTGTTTTATTCGGCCTCCTAAATAAAAATTTAAACCCCCCCCACCCTCCTGACCCCCCAAGACTTACCAAAACTCCCTGGTGGTCCAGCGGGGAGTCTGGGAGCCATTCATTGCACTCTCACACCCTCGGTGCTAGTTTCATCCCGGCGCTGATAGCCTGTGTCACAGGGGCTACTGGTGCCATTGGTCAGCCCATGTCAACTGGCAAGTCTTGTGGGGGTCAGGAGGCCCCCCCCAAGCTGGCCAAAAGGTCCCTGTGGTCCAATGGGGGGTCCTGGAGTGACCTGCCGTCCGACGCCAGGACTCAAAATGGCGCCGATAGCCTTTGCCCATACTATGTCACAGGGGCTACCGGTGCCATTGGTCAGCCCCTGTCACATGGTAGGAGCACAAGATGGTGCCGGTGACCATGTGATAGGGACTGACCAATGGCACCGGTAGCCCCTGTGACACAGGCTATCGGCGCCGTGATGAAACCAGCAAACGAGTGCAGTGATGGCTTCCTGACTCCCCACTGGACCACAGTGAGGTTTACTAAGTCTTGGGGGGTCAGGAGGGTGGGGGATTGTAGTTAATTTTAATTTTAGCTGGGACAATTATTTAACTCGCTGTAGTAACGTATTTACAGATCGACAACTTATGGAATTCTCCATTCTTCCGCATGAAACGGAATTGACCCCCCCACGAATACGTATCACGTACGCAATGACAACTTTTTGCCTGCACATCCCTACCAGAGGGAAGGAATTGAAGGTAGAGATGTGAATCGTGTGCCCGATCTTCCTAACGATCGGGTTCGGCTAGAGGGGGGTGGGGGGGGGGAATCTGATCGTGGGTGATATGGGTGATGTGAATCGGAATTGGTTCCGATTCACATCGTTATTTTTTTGTAGTGAGGCCCCGACCCTTTAAAATTAACTCCTTACCTTCCCCCACCCTCCCGAACCCCCCAAAAACTTTTTACGATTACCTGGTGGTCCAGTGGGGGCGCGGGGACCGATTTCCCGCTCTCGGGCCATCGGAGCTATTTTGGCTGCCACTCAAAATGGCGCCGATGGCCCGATAAAAAAAAACCCACCCCGACCCTTTAAAAACGACCCCTTAGCTTCCCCCACCCTCCCGAGCCCCCCAAAACATACCTGGTGGTCTAGTGGTGGTCCCGGGAGCAATCTCCCATTCTCAGGCCGTCGGCTGCCACTCATAAAGATCGCGCCGATGGCCCTTTGCCCTTACCATATGACAGGGTATCCGTGCCATTGGCCGGCCCCTGTCACATGTTAAGAGCACTGGATGGCCGGCGCCATCTTTAAAGATGTGACAGGGGCCGGCCAATGGCACGGATACCATGTCATATGTTAAGGGCAAAGGGCCATCGGCGCCATCTTTATGAGTGGCAGCCGACGGCCTGAGAATGGGAGATCGCTCCCGGGACCACCACTAGACCACCAGGTATGTTTTGGGGGGATCGGGAGGGTGGGGGAAGCTAAGGGTCATTTTTAAAGGGTCGGGTGGGGTTTTTTTTTTATCGGGCCATCGGTGCCATTTTTGAGTGGCAGCCAAAATGGCGCCGATGGACCGAGGAGCGGGAGATCGGTCCCCGCGCCCCCACTGGACCACCAGGTACTCGTAAAATGTTTTGGGGGGGGTTCGGGAGGGTGGGGCAAGGTAAGGATTTGTTTTATAGGGTCGGGGTGGGTTTAGGGGTTTTTTTGGTATGCCGGTTTTTCCCCGCCCTCCCCCCTCCCCCGATTACGATTTTTCACGATAACTCGAGGGAATTTCTATTGTATCGCGACCTCAACGATTTTTGACGATTTAAAATATATCTGACGATTGTTTTTAAATCGTCAAAAACGATTCACATCCCTAATTGAAGGTATTGTTCAAGAGTTACTTTTTTTCTTCTGACTCAAGTCAGAAGGGAGAATGCCCACTTGGTGCTTCTAGAATGAGATCTATGATATTTTAGAAGATTACAGGAGAGGTATGAGAATTGGGACTTGCTGTGGTCTGATAAGAACTTTGGGACTACATTCTAATCATTCTACAGTTGGGAGAAGATTGAGATAAATTTGGGAGTGTTGTAAGAAGGATTATGTTGTCTTTAATAAAAGTAATTGCAAGGAGAAGGAAATAAATTACTAAGGAATTGGCTACTATAAATCAAAAACTTTACAAGAAGAGTGAAGCCACAAATTTATTAATTTTTATTCTTCATTATTGTTCATCAACTTATTTAAAACTTAAGGAGGGTCATTTTTCAAATTGTGATGTACCGTTTGAAAATGCAAATTAGGGAAAGGGGAGGAGTTTGGGTGGGCTAAAGAAATTTAGGGGCCTATAGCACAGTGGGCGATAATGTATCATACATTATTGCCCACATTAGCGCCGGAAGTAGCTACAGCTAGCTCATTGGCATTGGGGGACGATAGGGGTGCAGTGCCCACAATCGCAGTGGGCGAAAACGCACTGCCAAGATGTGGCCACCTGCTATCACCCCCTGCCCCTTTTGTTTCCTGTGGCAGATCATTTCACTATAATTGTAGTAAATGATAAATCCTCCAGTAAAGGCTGTAAAGAATCTTCAGTCAATTGATAGCTATCAGTAAAGGAGTTGGAAACCCCATTCCGTTTCAGTGTGATTTTTGCTTCTAGACTGTGGAAATTATCAATGATATTTCTAGGGACTGGAAAAGGGCGTGTACTCTGTCCCCCACAGGGATCCCTGCACCTCAAAAAATAAAAGCTATCCATGGAGAGCTGGTGCAAGTTAGGTCTATTTTATTTGTATGTGCCTTGGTGTCAGCAATCGGGGTTCGTTCCCTCCCAGAGGCTACACTTCTTTTATAATAGATTTAACAGCATAAGTACTATGAGAATTATTAGGAATCTCCACCAACTAGGAATCATAAATACTATATGCTTTATCTACTTGGATAATTCTGTCTCAAAAGCAGAGTCTACGATCTTTACAAAGATCTATCATCCCACTGCTATCTTTCTTAATTTCTAGTTTATAAAAGCTCTTTTTGCTAAGACTGCTTCTTTGTTTTGCACTGCCTGTTCTTTTTATTTTGATAGTTTAAATCCAGATTCATCCTCATCTTACATGTCCTGATCAGCAGTATTTGTACTGCTGGCTTTGCTTTTCTCTGGAACTTCTTCTGAATATATTCTGTATTTAGGTTAATAGACAAACCCTGCTCTCCAGGCTTGGAGGCAGTTGCCAGAGCTTGCTTCTCCTCATTATTAGCAGCAGCTGCTGCTCAGTTCTGTCAGCCCTCAGAATTCTGTTTCTGTCCTGTGGATTGCTTTTTAGTTTTGGGACAATATTTTCTAATATGGTCAAAGATTCAACAGTAAAAAAAATATATCATGTACACTTGTTACAAGCAACATATTAGGACAGCAAGATGAACCCAGGAAGCAAGAATATACCAATTTTTAACTAAATATGTATTTAATGAATCACAACAAAATAAAAGAAGAAATACATTGAGTAAATTATTGTAAACATCATTTTTTATAAAAAAAAAAATAAGCTCTTCATCATGTTATACACGACCCCAAACTTACAAGGAATCTATGAAGATAGAAGATACAAGAAAAAAAACAAGACAGAAGAAAAAAAACTTAATACACACTAAACAAAAAGGGATCAGGAAATCAAAACTTCTAAAATCTGCATTGGAGATTAGAAATACTCCTACTCTATTAGTTCAGGTAAGCTATCTGAATCCACTGTAATCATCTGGGCGAGCAGATTAGAATGATATATTATAAATACTTTAAGATGATCAGAATAAATTAAAAGATATTCTGATCCTTGAAGGGTTACTCTAAATTTGTGTGCAAATACAAGACCAACCTTAGTTTTTCAATTTCAAGACCTCAGCCCACATATAAAAAAGTGTTTCCTTCTTGCCTGCATAGACCTACCGACATCTGAAAATATAAACTATATTTAAGAACCAAAAGGATTAATCCTTTTGCTCAAAAGGCCTCAAGCCTTAGATCCCTATCTGTTTGAAAATACAAATTCAATAATTAATGTGAACTAAGCAGGAGAAAGTAACACATTTTATGACAAACTAGATATTGTATTCTCACAAACCTTTTTTAACATTAACCCCAATTTAGGTGTTTGATGAACTTTGCTGGGGCCACATTCAATCCCGGGACTAAGTCCAAATTGTACAGTCACAAGTCATTTTGCTCTGGTTTGTAGATTCTGTCTAGTGGAGGGCTATTCTTCAAGACCCAAGGTGTGTAGATGGAATCCCTTCCCTGTGTGTTACTAGCAGCTCTTTGGGAAAGGTACACTAAAAAGAACAGGCTGGAATTACTGGTGGGTGTTCCAATTTAAAGGTTTACTATGATTTGTTCAAAATAGTCAATTTTTTATCAACAATGCTGTTCCCAGATACATCCATGTTCAGACTGTTCTCCTGAATCAAATGTTTTTTTCTCTCTAACTCTCTCTCTCTCTCTTTCTGTAGAAGTGTCTCTCAGTACTGGGTCTTGAGATTGGCTTACCCTCCTCGGAGTAGAAAGATAAGTATTCCAGGTGGGCTGGAGTATCCTATCTATAGTGGGATCACTTACCCAAAAACAGTACCTGAGATCTCAGTTGAACTCCAGATTTCCAAAGCCAGTCAGAGAATGCCCTGTGTCCCAGGGTGAAAACTCTGCTGGGGTTCTCCAGATGTCATGACTCTCTTTTTTCCTGCTCTTCTTTCCCAAATTCTCCATCGGACAACTCTGAGGGAAAGGCTTTTTGGCTTGGAAAAATCAGATCTTCATTTTTCCCAGTCTGTGGGTAAGGAAGAGTGACTCAAAAACGTCACTCCACTATATTCAAAAACGTCAAAAATGGCAGATGAAATTGAATGTGGACAAGTGCAAGGTGATGCATATAGGGAAAAATAAACCATGCTATAGTTACACAATGTTAGGTTCCATATTAGGTGCTACTACCCAAGAAAGAGATCTAGGCGTCATAGTGGATGACACATTGAATTTGTCGATTCAGTGTGCTACGGCAGTGAAAAAAGTAAACAGAATGTTGGGAATTATTAGAAAAGGAATGGTGAATAAAACGGAAAATGTCATAATGCCTCTGTATCACTCCATGGTGAGACCGCACCTTGAATACTGTGTACAATTCTGGTCACTACATCTCAAAAAAGATATAATTGCGATGGAGAAGGTACAGAGAAGGGCAAACCAAATGATAAAGGGAATGGAACAGCTCCCCTGTGAGGAAAGGCTGAAGAGGTTAGGACTGTTCAGCTTGGAGAAGAGACGACTGAGGGGGGATATGATAGAGGTGTTTAAAATCATGAGAGGTCTAGAACGGGTAGATGTGAAACGGTATTTTACTCTTTCGGATAATAGAAAGACTAGGGGGCACTCCATGAAGTTAGCATGTGGCACATTTAAAACTAATCGGAGAACATTCTTTTCACTCAACACACAATTAAACTCTGGAATTTGTTGCCAGAAGATGTGGTTAGTGCAGTTAGTATAGCTGTGATAAAAAAAGGATTGGATAAGTTCTTGGAGGAGAAGTCCATTACCTGCTATTAATTAAGTTGACTTAGAAAATAGCCACTGCTATTACTAGCAACGATAACATGGATTAGACTTAGTTTTGGGTACTTGCCAGGTTCTTATGTCCTGGATTGGCTACTGTTGGAAGCAGGATGCTGGGCTTGATGGACCCTTGGTCTGACCCAGCATGGCATGTTCTTATGTTCTTATGTCCTCCCCACTCAGAAAAAATATCAAAAATCCAAACCTTTCTAACTGCAAGTGAAACTGTCTTGTGGCAAATCACTACTGTTTCTCCATGGATGCCTCCTGAGGCAAGGCCTGTCCCCCTTCAGCCAGGGCTTGGGATTCACAAAAACCAGGAAAACTCCAAAAACTGACTTTACCAAATAGCACTCCACTATATTCAAAAACTGAAGGCAAACCCTTCTAGGCAGGGAGTGCACTAGTAAGGGAAAATCCTTTCTACAAATGGACAGGATGTGAAGCCAATACTAAAGACTAGAAAAAAAATGTTCCTTACTCTTCAAACTCCAAACCAAAATGCCACACAACTCTTTCTATTAATCCCCCTCCCTTATGCAAGCAGAAGCTCACCACTCCAGCAAGCCTCAGAGGAGCTGACTCTCTAACCCCAGGCTGGCACTAGAGCCATGTAATGGAGTTCTAAAGGGTCTCAACAAATAGAATATATTTCTGCTCAGTAATAGTCGATTGTCCACCTCCAAAAAACCCTTGATTTTTAGAATCAGGCATGTAAAATGGCCACAGGATGAAGGGAAGCTTCAAAAATTGTTATTGTTTCCATGAGATAACATCTGAATACATCCCAAGCAGATGTAAGTTTATCTTAGAAAGTTTATCACTGAAAATTGCAGAATAGTTATTGACCTTTTGACTTTTTCATATTTTTATGAGTTCTGAAAGCTGACATCAGTGCTATACTTGTGATACCTTTCCTTCTGTTCTGACTGTGTCTTTGAGACCTATGCAATAAAAATCAGCATGCATACTTTGGCCATTTAGCATGCACTCGGAATAGAAAGCTATGCACAAAGGGGTCAATCTTCAAAGGATTTAGGTTCCTAATCTGGGAGTTAGGTTGCTAAATGAACCCCTTTGAAAACTTACTAGGCTTCAGTGCCTCATGTTAGAAGCCTATTTTTGGTAGGCACCTAAATGTAGGTGTTTAAAAAGTGGGCAGTGGTGGGGGGAGGGGTATCAGGTGGCGAAAATAAAAACTTAGCACTGATTTTCAGTACTAGGCAATCAACTTAGGTCCCTAAATCAAGGAAAATGAATTGCAGGCCTACATTTAGGAACCTAAGACTTAGGTTCCTAAATTTAGGAGAATTTTAAGGAGAAAACTTAAGTCTCTAAATTTAACAGAAAATCTCCCTAAATTTAGGTGCCAAAATATAGGTGCCTATGTAAAGCACTGAACATTTTTTTGAAAATTGAAACATAAGGCTCTTCCATGAACACTAAATTAGTCCTTGATAGCATTATCACATATGCAGTAAATGAGTGTATTCCCATATGTAAACAAAGAAACATAATATTCAAATTAGACTTCAATAGGCTCATAGGAAGTAGCATTTATACTCTCTAAAAATTATTTAATGCTTTCTCGCTAATGCCTAAACTTTAATTCCTGCCTCAGACAAGGTGTTAAGGTTTTAGCTCACATGCTATTCAAGGGCTAAGTAAATAGGATACAGTTTGGAATACCAATGGAGGAGATTAGGCTTTAAAACAGGAGATGTTCTGGGAGGTGGAGTAGAGGGTAGATAACAGACAGAGGAGAAGGAGAGAGTAGAGTAAGAATGAGAGCTGGAGGCAAGACAGGAACAACATGCTCGCACATGAGTACGTCAAAAAAATTCCAATTTATTTAGGGAAAAAAATGTATTTTTCAAACCAAAGTTTCACTGATGAAAACAGTATTTCAAACATTGCTGTAAGCTGCATAGTATATAAGGCACAATGTTTCAACAACTATTGCAAATAAAGGTCATCCCACAAGTTCCAATCCAATATTATGATGCGCTGTAACATTGTACTGCATGTGTTCTATATCCTGCATGGTCACATACGGGACAAACTATGCTAAGAGTTATATCTAAATTGAAGACAGATGGTCACTGTTTTGCCTCTGTGGTTGCACTGTGAACTGCTTTTAAAAAAGTGGTATGTGGCATTTGTAATTTCTGCTCTTGAAAAAGCCTCCATTCTTCAGTTTCCTGATAGAGCAATCACGTATGAAGTTATAACTGGGATAGTGCAGCCTGCTAGACGGAGAAGAATTTTTGTTTTGCAGTCATGTTTGTGTTAAATTGGAGATGAACAAACTATTTAAGTGGCTGACAGAGCAGCTGCAAGTTATGACCTAGCAGGAGTACCTGTTGCGACCAGAGATGTGGACCCTTGGGCCGGCCATGCGGAGAAGAGTTGGAAAGGGGACTCCGCAGCAGAGAAGGCCGGGTTGGCGGCTTGCAGACAGAGAACTGTGAAGAAGCTTCACCCTGGAAGTCCGCAGTACCCGGGAGGAGCCCGTGAGCACCGGACCACTGGGACTTAGGTGACAATAGTGAGTCCAGAAGAAATGAGGAAGTCTTCACCCTGGAAGCCCAAGATCCACCAGGAGGAGCCCGTGAGGACCTGGACCGCTGGGACTTAGGAGACGGCAGGAGATGAGAAGACAATACCGGAAGTCGAGGCAGGCAGCAGACTGGAGTAACGGAGACGGAGACGGAGTCAGAAGCCAGAGAATCAAATCAAGGGAAACGAACAGGAACCGATGGAGCAACAGGAACAGGAGCAGGATCAGCAGGAACAACGGGAAAAGGATCAGGATCAGCTGGAGCAGGAAGCAACTAGACACTCATCAGAGGAACCTCGTTGCAAGGCGATTGCTAGCTGGCAGACGCAGGCTTAAATAGCTAGCTGGCGTCTGACGTCATCCAGGGGGCCATCCCTGACTTCCGGGAGCTGGACCTTTAAAAGGGTCCCTACTCGTACGCGCCATGCAGCGAGAGGTGGAGTTAGAATTGGGCCTTGGCAGCGTCTCCCTCGTGAAGACGCCGCCGCAACGTGCCCTAGTAGGCCAGAAACCAGCGGACCCGTCGCGGCTTCCAGCCCGGAAATGGAGGTAAGGACCCGGTCGCTAGCCTAGCGACTGGGACCGCAACAATACCTGCAGAGAATGGCAAGGAAAGCAGCAGCAAATTCTGCAGCAATGACTCAGCATCAGGAAGTACTGGTACAGCAGCATTATTTTTGTAAGAATGAACTCTGCAACAGCAATCCCAGGGATTCCACCACACCACTAATTCCAAGTGACCATGGTGGTCCCAGTGAACACCAACCTGACTAAGCTAGGCCTGAACCAGATCTGAAGTCATGTGATGCCTTAGTGTAGGCAACTTAATACAAAATGAGGAGAAAAGAAGAAGAAATAAAGTCTTCACAATTTGGAGTTCAATGAGGAAGGAGAAGGAAAAAAGAGAATATTTATATGGCAATTATATTTATTTATCCAGTTCTTTTCTATTGTACAAGCCGTTAAGCCGTTAAAACGGGCTACATCCCTCTGTCTCTCACCTCCCCTCATTCTCTCTCCGCCGCACTCACACTCCTCTCCCCCCTCCCTACACTCACCCCTCCCTCCCTCCCACTCAGTCTCACTCACTCCTCCCTCTCTCCTCTCTCTCGCTCAGTCCCACTCCTCCCTCTCACTCAGTCCCACTCCCTCCCTCTCACTCAGTCCCCTCCTCCCTCCCTCTCAGCCCCCTCCCTTTCACTCAGTCCCACTCCCTCCCCCTCTCACTCACTCAGTCCCACTCTCCCTCCCCCCTCTCACTCACTCAGTCCCACTCACTCCCTCTCCCTCAGTCCCCCCTCACTCACTCCCACCCATTCTCTCTCTCCGTCCTCCCACTCAGTCCCTCCCACCCACTCTCTCTCTCCGTCCTTCCCTCCCACTCAGTCCGTCCCTCCCTCCCTCGCTACTGGCCGTACCGCCGCCGCCGCTGTCGCCGCCCGCTACCGCCACCGCCCGCTGCCGCTACCGCCGCCCGCTACGCCGCCTGCTACCGCCACCGCCGCCGCCATTTTTTTTTATTTTTTACGCACGGCTCTGACCAACGTGCTGGCCCGCACATGCGCGGTAGAGCTCTCTCTACTGCGCATTTGCGGCCGTCGGTCAGAGCCCATTTATAAGGTAGATTGCTAGCCTTAGTGAGGTAACCCAGCACAGTATACAACTATTAACAAATAAACATTGCAAAGACAACACCAAATACACAGAGAAAAAAGAGAACCAAAGCAATAAAAAGGATGAAAAATAAAAATATATACAAAACATACAACAACCACCAGTCCATTCACAGAATCACTTCAGTCAGAGTAGACCAGTGGACAACATTCCACCATCATCAGTATCTGCTGAGACCTATCCTCCATAATCAATCATGAGATCATACCAGGGAAAAATCCATGCCTTAACACTTCTTCTGGAAAGAAAGATAATTCTGTTCTAACTGGATCCCCAATGGGATCTTATTCCACAAAAATGCAACTACCACTGAAAAAGCTCTGCTTTTCAATCCATTCTATGCATCTCATCAATGAAAGCAGTGCCCCTTGACTAGAATGCAGTTGACATTCTGGAACACAGTGCCAATTTGTCCTTTAAATACAAATGGACAAATCCCCCTCATTACCCCGAATATCATGGACAACAATTTAAGCTGTATACTCAAATCAGAAGCAAGTGCAAAGATCTCAAAATATGTGTCATCCTATCACATTTTGAGCATCCACTTACAATCTAACTACAACATTCTAAACAGCTTGCACCATGAACCTCTCTAGCAGGCCCAGACAGACTGTTATAATAATACAATTATGACATGATCAGTGCTTGAACAACAGTTCAAAAGGATTTACAGTCTGAAAAAGGTTGCAGTTTTCTAATCATCCTCAACAGTCAAGGCCGATACAAACTCTAGTTTATATGAAACTCTGCAGCACAACTGAAAGAAGGTTGCAAACCACATGACTTTATTAAACTGGTCATGTCCAAACTACACTGGCTGCCAATACTATACCGAACAGACCTCTAACACTGATGTTCAAGGCATTAAAAGGAGCTAGTCCTACCTACTTGAACAAAAGGCTAGCCACATACATGCCTTCCAGATCACTAAAATCCTCTCTAAGAGCTTCCATAACTACTCCATTGATAAAAGAAATCAAAATAATAGATCCTTCATGGAACTCTCTAGTATTTATATACTGACATTTGATCTGAGATATCACATTGGTTTAAATTCAGGTACTTCCCTATCCCCAGAGGGCTTACAACCTAAGGGGGTCATTTATCAAAATGCACTAAGGTGTTTTTGCATGTGATAGCACCATATTGTATGGTGCAAATCTGAGGAAGAGTGGGCTGGGTTTGCCAGTCTGCAAAGTGCTGTTGTGAGAGAGCGAGAGAGAGAGAGAGAGAGAGAGAGAGAAACTAGCCGTAATGTCCTCTCCCTAGATAGGTATTTGTATCCCTATGGGAGGCCCACCTAGTGGGTGAGACTTAGGTATTAGAGTAGGGGGTTAGGGGCCACTTTGATATTCAACGTGAGACATATGAACAGAACAGTGGTCTCTTGTGAAGATTTGATGACCCTCAGAGTGAGGAAACTCACTCCAAGATGATATTTGTGCATGTTTCTCTCCACCTAGCTTGATGGACACTCTACCTGGGTAACATCAAGCTACGTGGAGGGAACATTGCATAAATCTCTTCTTTGGTGAGTTTCCTCTCTTGTAGGTCATCAAATCTTCACAAGAGACCACTCTTCTGTTCGTACATCTCACGTTGAATGTCAAAGTGGCCCCTAACCCCCTACACTAATACCTAAATCTCACCCACTAGGTGGGCCTCCCATAGGGATACAAATACCTATCTAGGGAGAGGACATTACGGCTAGTCTCTCTCTCTCTCTCTCTCACACACTCTCTCTCAAAATACAACAGGTCTGGTATTTATTACAAAGTCTGAAAATGTTATCACAGTTTGCACTAACTTATCTCTTTGCATAGGTAATTAGCACAAATTGCAATAAACTGTCTATTAGCATAAACAATGCCCCTTTTGCTATCGCATTTTGATAAATCCAGGCCTAAGTTTTGTACCTGAGTCAATGGAGGGTAAAGAGACATGTCAACTATGGTACAGAAGGAAGGCCATGCAATGGGACAAAGTGCACCATCTTGGAGGTCCACGATAAAATCCATGGACAAGTAAGTTCAGGGTTGCCTGGAGGCTGGCAATGGCTTTAACAGCCCCCAGGGTTGGCCATGCAAGGCTTTTTGCTGTGCACAGGTGGGACACGAGTCAACATAGGCATAACATTCTGCTTCACTTGGGACCACCAGTAGTGCCACTGAAGCAATTGAAAAGTTCGTGCCTGTAAAGGTTGTCTTGCTATATGGGAGTCATGGGCCAATTTTAGAACTTTTTCACATAATCTAGAAGGCACCACATTCTTCCCTGGAAGGATTGGTACTGCTGAAGCCAGGAGTATCTTAGCAGGATTGATGATATGTCTTGGAGCTTCCGGGACATCCTTGTTCAGAAAAGAGCAGAAGAGGGTGTTGTCTGCTCATTGATTTTTGAACATGGGGCAGTATTATAACTAAAATCAAAACAGGCAAAGAACCAGGACCAGCGAGCCTCTCTATTGTTGAGCTGATGAGCTTGATGTAGATATTCAAGGTTCTTTTGGTCCATGTATATGCTGATAAAATGTTGAGCCCCCTCAAGAAGATGATGCCACTCTTCTAGGGCCAACTTGACTGCCAAGAGTTCCCGGTCTTCAATACAGTAGTTTGGCTCAGTCAAAGAGAACTTCTTGGAGAAAACGGAACACAGACGAAGTGCACCTTCAGAGTTATCTTGGCTGAGGACAAACCCTACCTCCAGGGTAGAGGCATCTACCTCCAGAAAGAAGGGCCATGTGGGATCCAGGTGGCGTAGATAGGGTCCATGGGAAAATACATCATTTAGACTCTGAAAAGCCTCAGTAGCCTCTGGCAGTCAATCCTTGGTGTTGGAGCACTTGTGGGTAAGGGCAATAAGGGTGGCTGCCAAGGAGGAGAGTAACTAAGGATAAAATGGTAGTAATAATTATCAAACGCTAGGAACCTTTGCAAAGCTCAGTGTCCAACCAGGTGAGGTCAATCCAGGACAGCTTGCCTTGATCAGATCCATCTGAAATCCATCTGAAATCCATCTCGAGAGACTATATACTTGAGGAAGGGAATCCCTCTACATGGCTCTGTTCTTTACTACGGATTTACAAACCTGCACTTCACCTTGGGTGTTGATGCACAGTTGAAAATCTATGTGGTTTTACAGTTTTTTGTAGTCACCATTCTTTGAGAGCCAGTTGACTGCCAGGAGTTCTCGATCTGGCTTCCCATAAAGTTCAGGGTAAAATATAAAATTATCTCCACTATTCATGGTTTAATTCACAATCCAACCTCTACATGGCCTCATACATAGGCATGTAGTATAATGCTAGTTAGCATATGAATCAATACGCCAGATAGTATAATCATAGGTCAACCATGAATGAGCATTTTTCAAATTGCTTAGTGAAATAGTCCAGAAAGATTCCCAATCATGTTATATATAGATTATCAATAACATCTTTCAAATATCACAGATTTAACTTAGCTTTTATGTAGCTTTTATATAGCTTGAAGAAACACCATGTTCTTAATAAAAGAGGCTCAGATATTTAAAGCCCGACACAGGATCCATGTTTCAGCTATGCCTTCATATATACTTGCAACAGAGATATACATGGGTGGAATACCAACAGATGGAACGCGGCTCGGCTGGCCGACCTGCCGGTGATACGTTTCTTCAACCGGAGGAGAACGCTCTCACGCCAATGTTTAGGGAACCCTCCAACCAACGAAAAATTGCCATGTGAAAAAGAAATGACGTCATTAGTTGCTGGGAAATACCCGTCCCTTTAAACAAGAGAGTACGATTCTACAGCTAGATTCAGGCCTTGAGGCTGCACAGTATTCAAATTAAAAATCCATTGCTGTTCCTTAAGATTTAAAAGTTTTTGTGGCTCATCCCCCCTCCCTGAGAGACAGATAGTATCTATGACTCTCTATTTTAGATCCACGAATTTATGTTTTACAGTTAGACAGTGAGCCACGATCAAGACTTGGATTTTCTCTGTAGCAAGACAGCTGCGATGTTCTATGAGTCTCGTGTGGATCGGATGTTTTGTCCTGCCCACATAGATTTTATCACATGGGCAGACACTAATATAGATAACATTCTGAGTCAAATAGAGTGAAAGTTGGACCATCGTGTTCTCCCAGAGTGATCTTTCCAAGATGGTCCAGACATTGTTTGAACGCATTCTGAACATTTCATACAGGGCCAATGACCAAGTGGTAAACCTGGCTGGATGCCAGAGTCAGGCGATAGAAAAGAGTGTGTTAACAAGTCTCTCAAATATTTGCCCCGACTGTATGCAGTAATAGGAAAATCGGAAAATGTCGGATGAATCTTTAAAATAGGCCAAAACTTCCGAATAATTGATGCAATCCTAGATGATTTAACAGAGAATCTCAATGTGCATACTAATGGGGAATCTTCGGAATCGGCTGAATTGTCCAGAAGGAGCCATTCCCGGTGAGCATTAGAAGCTCTTTTAATCGCCTTTCGTACGGTCCGAGATGGATAGCCACGTTGCAGAAGCCGAGTAGCCAAAAGCTGTGATTGAGAGTAGAAATCAGAAATTTCAGAGCATAAGCATCGAAGCCGTAGAAATTGGCCAATAGGCAAGTTTTTCTTAAGATTGTATGAATGAAAGCTTGAAAATGTAAAAGAGTATTCTTGTCGGTAGGTTTTTTTATACAAAGAAGTCCGAAATTGGTCCTCTTGTCGAATGATGAGAATGTCCAAAAAATTCATAACTTCATGGTGACGACATCTTTCTTTGACATAGCAATATTCAGCATTTACATTCCTTTTTGGATTGGCTTAATACCCTTGACATCAATTTATTTTTTTCTATGCAATTTCACTGATCGTGGCTCACTGTCTAGATGAAAAACATAAATTTGTGGATCTAAAGTGGAGAGTCATAGATACGGCCTACCACCCAATATCTCTGCTTAATGTAGATATAAAAATGTATGCTAAGGTACTGGCTAACAGACTCGTGGATATTTTACCCAATCTGGTTTCACCAGGACAAGTGGGATTTGTAAAGGGCAAGAGAGCTAGTATCAATATCAGACGGCTAGCCCAACTGCTGCAACTCTGTCAACAAAAGGAGTTTAAGGATCCTGTGCTAGGGATGTGCAGACCAAAAGTTTAAGTTCATAAGTCCATTAGTCGAAAGGGGGGGTCAATTTCGGTCAATATGGACATATGTACAATTCCATAAGTTGAGTCTATGTCCATACGTGCACCGATTCCCTAAATAAAAATTTAAACCCCTCACCCTCCTTAATCCCCCCCCAAGACTTACCAAAACTCCCCAAGCTGGCCAAAAGTTCCGTGAGGGTCCGGGAGCGGACGCGCGGGGAATCACGTGACATCGCGTCACTCCGACGTGACGCCGACGTCACGTGGTCCACCGCGGTTCCGCTCCCGGACCCCTCGTTGGACCCAAACGGCACTTTTGGCCAGCTTGGGGGGGGCTCCTGACCCGGGAGGAACCGCGGTGGACCCAAACGGCACTTTTGGCCAGCTTGGGGGGCTCCCGGACCCCTCGTTGGACCCAAACGGCACTTTTGGCCAGCTTGGGGGGGCCTCCTGCCCCCCAAGCTGGCCAAAAGTGCCGTTTGGGTCCAACGAGGGGTCCGGGAGCGGAACCGCGGTGGACCACGTGACGTCGGCGTCACGTCGGAGTGACGCGATGTCACGTGATTCCCCGCGCGTCCGCTCCCAGACCCTCACGGAACTTTTGGCCAGCTTGGGGAGTTTTGGTAAGTCTTGGGGGGGGGGGGTTAAGGAAGGGGAGGGGTTTAAATTTTTATTTAGGATCAACAATCGCGATTTCCAATGTATTCAACATAGCTATGTTGAATAAGTTGGAAATCCGATCGTTTTCGCCTCATCACTTTTTTAAGTTAAAAAAAAAATTACGTTGCGTTTTACATATATGTTGAAAACGAATGCATACCCCTATCCTGTGCTGGTAGGATTTGATGCCGAAAAGGCCTTTGACAGGGTGTCATGGTCTTCCCTATGTTTCACCTTGGGAAAGATGGGGTTTGAGGGGTTTTACTTACAGGCCATACAAGTTTTATACTCCAATCCGGGGGCGCAAGTAATGGCTAATAGGTGTCTGTCCCAACCATTCGCATTGGCCAGGGGCACATGACAGGGATGCCCAATGTCTCATTTGCTGTTTATACTATCACTGGAACCACTTATCCATAGGCTGTGGCAACTTCTAGGTGACCACACTACCCAGGCGGGATTGCTCCTCCCCAATACTTTTCTATTCACTGATGATATTCTACTATTTGTCCTGAAAGCCCCTCGTTACTCCCAGCGGTTTTACAGACATTTTCGGACTTTGGATCCTTTTCGGGTCTTAAAGTGAACCTGGACAAATCCGAGGTGTTGGATATCATGGGAACTCTACGGGTCACATGGCCCGATATCCCTCTCCGGTGGGTGGATAAAGCGCTTAAATATCTGGGAACGTATATCACAGGAGATCCTGCTCACTGGTATATCCTGAATATCCCGCCAATCCTAGAGAAGATCAGAAAAGCAACAGTGAGCTGGATGGAACTTCCGCTGTCGCTACTAGGCCGGATAGCTTTATTCAAGATGGCATTATTTCCCAAATTATTGTACTTACTACAAACCATGACACTGGTGCTGTCCCCAAGTGACTCTTGGAGCCTCAATCGAATGTGTAGCTCCTTCCTATGGCGAAACTGGAAAGCACGGATAGCGTTGCGGAAACTGATGATCCCAATTTCTCAAGGCGGATGGGGGTTCCCTAATATCAGTCTTTATAATTTGGCATGTGCTAACTGTTCAGTGGGGGACTGGCTCTGGGGGTCAATATGCTTCTCTGATACACCTCTGGATGGTCGTTTAATGCACCCATTACACTTAAGGTTTATTTTACATGCCCCACCAAGATCCCTCCCCACGTATATACGAGATAATTCTCTGGTGATATATGGAAAATATGGATGGCGTGCCATGAGAACACAGATGAAGCTGCTGTGACAAACTTCATTACTGCTACCTTTATGCAGGAATCCTACATTTCCACCGGGTCAGGGAGGGCAGGCTTTTAGAATTTGAAACAGAGGGGTGCAGGTATATTTACAGACCTTATTAACCCATAGACAGAAAAAATGTTTACGTTCCCACAATGTCAAGAACGCTTTGGGTGGAAACCCCAAGATTTTCTAAGCTATCTACAGATAGCCAGCTTTATGAACAAGAGCTTTGGAAAATTGAAAATCGGTGAGACAGCGGGTTCCTTCCCGCAGCTACTGCTTTTATTTAAAACAAGGAAACAATCACTAGCCACTATATACAAAGTGCTACAGGAAGGCATCACCCAGTCCCATATTGGGGGTGTTGTCGGAGCTTTGGAGCAAAGACCTAGATATCAAGATAGATAGAGATGATCTTCTCAATGTGATTCATCTCTTCCTCAAAGCCATGCCAACAGCCATGGGGAGAAAAGTTCCTTTGTATTATTCATAGGGTCACAATATCACAGTTATGTGCGTATCAAATGAAGATAGCCCCTAGCTCTGAATGCCCCAAGTACTATGAACCTTCAGCATCCTTGATTCATGGGCTTTGGTCCTGCCCCCAAATACAAATATTTTGCAAGGCAGTGAGTCAATATTTAGAAGGAATAATAGAAGGATTACCTCCTTTAATAGGCAGTTTTACAGTATTGGGAATGAGCGATTGAGACTCTGTTTGGCAGGGGAACAATAGGGTGTTGTTATGTAAAGCATTGGGGGTGGCGAGGAAATGTATTTTGCATCATTGGCTTCATCCAATAGTACCCTCGATTGCCTTTTGGTTCTCGGAGATGTATATTATGTTGCAGTTGGACTACCGTACTTGGCTACTCTCTTCACCACGTAAGATGGGAGTATTCCTGAAGATATGGATACCCTACCCAAAGACAAACAAGCTTTCTTTCAAGACTCTTAGAATGTCTCCATTGTTTGGGTATCTTCCATGGGTCATTGCTGTAGCGGTATTTCCAACCCTACTTGCTGGACATTAATACTGATATCTTATCACATATGGTTTCCTGTATCTTGTAGCGTATAGAGGGTGGGGGAGCAGGGGGAGGGGAAGGGAGATAGAGTCATAGAAAGGGGGGAAGGGAAGTGGATAGGGAGAACGGAGATATGTTTGTAAATGGTTTGGATGGTATTATACTCTCGTTTGGGGCAAATTAAATTTGCATATATCTAAACTGTGTGTTTGCCTAAGTGATGTATATCCGTATATTGAAACTCAAGAAAAAGACATATAAAAAAAAATGGTGCACAGCTGTGAGAAGCAGGGAGGCAAGCCACCCCAGGAATTTCCTCCCAATGCGGCAGGGGGCTTCAATGAAAATTAAAGCATTGGTCAGTTGTGAGTGCATACAAGAGAGGCCAAGGGAGCATGGGGAGCTCCCAATGGTCTGAAGAGAGACCCAAGTGCTGCAATAGTTTTTTTTTTAATAAAACAAAAGCCGCTAAGTGCGGCTGAGCCCAGAATGCAGCAGCAGAACTGGGAATGCTGTCACTGCAGTAATTAAAAGGCAAGACAGTAACAGGGCTGCAAATAAAGCACCGGACTGTTAGCAGTGAAGGTCCAGGGTCTTAGCTGATGTCATGGATAATGTCAGCGAGAGGCTGCCTAAAGAGTACCTGAGAGCAAGTCTTGGGGAACCCTCCTGACCCCCACAAGACTTGCCAAAAGTCCCTGGTGGTCTAGCGGGGGTCCGGGAGCAATCTCCTACATTCGGGCTGTTGGCTCCCAGTAGGTACCAATAGCCTTTGCCCTTACTATGTCACAGGGGCCGACCAATGGCACCGGTAGCCCCTGTGACATAGTAAGGACAAAGGCTATCGGCACCATTTTGAATGCTGGCAGCCGATGGCCCGAGTGCAGGAGATGGCTCCTGGACCCCCACTGGACCACCAGGGACTTTTGGCAAGTCTTGGGGGGGTACTCCTGACCTCCCGTCCATTGCTCCTACCATGTGACAGGGGCTGACCAATGGCACTGGTAGCCCCTGTGACATAGTAAGGTCTAAGGCTATTGGCGCCATTTTGAATACCGGCAGCCGACGGCGTGAGTGTAGTAGATGGCTCCCGGACCCCTGCTGGACCACCAGGGAGTTTTGGCAAATCTTGGGGGGTCAGGAGGGTGGAGGGTTGTAGTTAATTAAATTTTAGCCGGGAAATGAAGAAGAATGGAAAGCATGAATGGATCGGGGCCCCCCCTTGACGAATGCAACATATCTGCCCCCCCACGAATACTAATACCGAATGTAACGTATGCGGTCCCTCTACACATCCCTAGTATTTATGCAAATCAGTTAAGTGATCAGATCTGCGTAACAATACTAAATTAATAATATTTGAGAAATAATTTACTTAAAAAGAATGCTTTGAGCTGACAAAATTCTTTTTGATGTTGTTTTCCTTAGCCAAGGTGTTCTTAAGTGGTTCCTTGGAGAATAAGTAGGTTTCCTGAAGTAGATAAATACTATTTCCTAAAATGACATCAAAGGAGTAATGATCTCTGTTGAGTATTTTCAAAGATCATGATGTGAAACTGAGAGCAGAGTTGAACTAGAAACTGAAGACGAGAGAACGTTTCAGGTTCCTGTCACAGAGGCCTAGATTAAATAGAAGAGCACCCAAACACCTTAGGAAACACTAGTTTTGTGTGAAAGTGGTGTTTATTGTAATTCTGATACTATTTAAGATAAGGAATTAGTTAAAATTAAGGATGATTTTCTACAGCTGACACATGGTATTGTCAGTATTGATAGTCAGTTGAATGTGAGAAAAGTGAATTGATGATCTGTTTCTGATCTAACTGAAGTACATACTGCCTCAGCAATATTATTTCACAGAGCCCCACAGACTTCAAATGTTATACACTCCACCTGTAGATAAAGGTGCTGCAGTATTGATCACAGGACCTGTAGATAAAAGTACTTTTTTGTTGCTTCTTTAGGGGATAAATGTTTGACATATTTGGAATGCAGAAATCCTATAATTTGTTCCTCTCTTTACTGGCAAACTGAAATGTGGAATGTGAGAGAGTCATTGAATATTTCTTTTACTCTATAAATTCTCACAAAGCCTGCATAATTAGACAGAGCTGATATAATTATTTTTTGATTTCTGTTAGCATACACTCTAGTCTCAATTAGATGTTGAGACACACACTAGCAACATCGTAGACTATGGAAGATTGGCAGAATAAGGATGTCAGTCTTTGTTATTGATTTGATTTGAGTTAGTAAATCACTGTATTCCGAGACTTCATGATCAAGAATGGTAGTCCGGGTTATCTTTGCCATCAAGCATCACACTCTATTTCTCAATAACAAATCGCCAAAGCTTCACTTCATTCCTGGGTCAGCACTCTCTATCCAATGTTCACAAGCTACGCTCTCAAAATGTATTTACCGAAAAATAAAATAAAGATAAATGCGCAGGAACGACTGTGACACTATTTTGGTAAATTGCACTATTGTAAACACACATTGACAGACAATAGATTATAGTTAGTCATTGAAAACTTAAACCAGGTTACAGAGAAAACTGTAGTTACCTGAAGGGAAACCTGGAGGATTCCAGAATATCCTGAAGAGTCTGGCATGATAAAAAGTTGACACAAAGAATCAGATTTCCTCATTTAAAGTTAAGAATTCAACATTTGTTTTCATTAAGAAGAAGCTAATAGAGAAAATTACTTATCTGATAGTATCTTGGTAAAAAGTAATCCTTGTACAGGTACTAGTTTCTATTCAAATACTAATTTAAAGAATTAGGGTGAGAGTCAAATATAAAAAAAATTGTTTTGTACATCAGAAGTATTTCATTTCTCACTGAAAATATTGACACTATTGAAATGTTTATTCTGTTCAATAATCACTACTGTTTCTAGAAGTGAAGAACCTAAAAAATTATCCATTTGCCAGCAAAACAAAATTCTTTGATTATAGAATTGCCTTTGAGATATATAAAAATATAGGTCACTCAAAATTTGTAAATGACAACCTTTTACTGGTCTAACTGAAAATATTGGGGACTAAATTTCAAGTGTTATGCTCCCTCCACCAAATAATATCAAATCCCCTATGATGTATTTGTTGACTTTTCTTTCTGTATTTGTAATATTGCTTGCAGCTGAAATCTCCAAGGAAAGAGTGAGTTGAGAGGAAGAAGACTGAAAGCCTGAACATTCAACATTCCTATTCATGTTGCTAGAGATCAAAGAAGCTGTCCTGCACCTGTGAAAAAGGTGTCTTGAATGTCTGCAGCTGTTTCTACAAGAAAGATGCAGAAAGTTAAAACCAAAATAATGTTGTCTCATTGTAAGATGACATAGCTACAGCCTCAGTTTAGGACTAACAGATTTCTAAATGCATTAATTTCATCCTTTATATAGGAAAAGCATCTAAAAGGTTATCTGTTTCCATGGAGATGCAGAGGCAAGCCAGGTGGCTATAGGCAATCTTTGGATGTCTCTTTACAAAGTAGTGGTGAGGCCTGTGGGAATCTTCAGCTTTCTAACATTCCATGTCAAACATGGACTCTAGCATTTTTGTTTTTTGTTTTTGTTTGTTTTTTTTAAGAAAAGAGTTGAATGCAATAATCCGGAAGGCATATTTTGATGCTGGTTTGTCAAATGGCCAATATTAAAGCTTCGTATTGATGTAACAAAGAGCACTGCTGATGGCAATCTGGGGTAGAGTTGTCATTTAAGGTTGCAGTATCTTAAATGTACATGCCTCATGGGCACCCACAGTGCAGAGATTGTAAATCAGACACTGAGGGAAAAAAAAAAGAAGAATATAAGAATATTACCAAGGCTTTTTTCTTATCAGATTTATTTCTGGAAGATTTATTCTGTCAGTATATGAGTAATTAACATTTTCCTCTATCCACATTAATTAAGCAAATTACAATCAACCGTGAAAAAATCCCCAACTACTTCCGTGCCTTGCATTTTTTTACATGTGTGCTTGCCATTTTAACCTTATTTACTTAAAATGAGTAATATATTCTCTAAAATGTCAAGGAAATAATCAGGAAATGGGTTCATTTTAGTAGATTGAACCAATATGAGTTTCTGTGGGTTTTATAAATGAAACTATTTTCTTCATTTTAAATTTCAAAATGATTCCTTATTAGAGTTGAAATATGCTGAGCTGGAGAAACCCTCTGCAATCAAAACATTTGGGTTTTGTTCCTCATTTAGACATTACAGAAATAGCAGTAGAACTATGAACTTCCCATTTTGAGTTAATCGAAGGTTGATTACATGAGCTAGAAGTCTTTACTGGAGAGATTCATCAGAGATTCCACCAGATTCAACCATGCTTCAAACTTCCATTTCAAGAGCTTTTCAAGGCAGCAGAAATGTTGAGAAACAATCAGACTGCTTCATTACTTCTCTATTATTTTACTGTTACTCTTTATTACTCTGTTTCAAAAAAATCTTAACTATTGTATTGCCTCAGAGAGGAGTAAATCTACCTTGGCTAAGCACTACCACAGCATAGCTCCATGCATTGCAATCTGAGTTTGGTTGTACTTGTTAGGCATTTTTTTCCATGATAATTCTCCATTGCTCTATCTCTTTTCTGGTTCTGTATCTGAAATGAATGTGTTTTAAAGTTTCCCAGCCTGCAAATCATTTTCAGCTGTCCTTTTTCTTCCATCAGTTTCTTCAAGGTCTTTATGTTGCTTCTTTAACTTGTCTTTTTGACTCCTTGTCCTTTCTTCTCGCCTATTTGTAAGAGCCAAAACACACATTTCCCATCAATAGCACGTCCCACAACATCCCCCACCCATCTCACTCCCCCACTGTGCATTTTGTTAAAGTGAAAAGTAACATTCATTTCCCCTACCTGTCAAATATCTTTGTTGGAATTTGCTACTTTGAGTGAATCAATTCTGCAAAGGAAGTTAAAGAATATTTTAATTGAAAAATATTCCTTCGGGATAAAATATATTTTTGTCTGGTCATAAAGCACAATTTCCTTCTGTATTGTAAAGTGTCTAAAGGTTAGAATCACTCAAAATAAATTAGACTTTAGGAGGGTAAATGTCAGAAAAAAGCTGAACAGCAACTGGCACAAAAGTAGACATTATCTACTCAACAAAACAGTAAGAGGACAACTTTCAAAAGCCAACTCCATACAGAAAAGGGATGTTTGCAAAACTGCCTACGCTATCTGCAGGTAAACTTCATGAATCATGCTAATGTGTATGGACCATTACCCGCATTCAGGGGAGGCATTCCCAGGGCTGCTTGGGAAGGAGTTTGTACTTACACATGTATGTCTGTCTGTCCAAATACAGACCTGTAAATTTACCTGCAAAAAGTACTTGCACAAATAGCAAGTATACATTTGTGAATACTTTTACTTAGTGTAGCCTGTGGCTACTAATTACTCAGCCCACTTCCTCTCCCTGGTGGAAAAGGAAATATAAAGAATGCAGCACACAGCCAATAGAGGTGTACAGGTAAAAAAAAAAATTGTTTTCATTTTTTGGTTTGTTTCCAGGAGGCTTTTCCCCATGTATTTAACTTTGTGGAACATTTGATTTGTTTCATTAGATTGAAACCAATGAATCAAACATTTAAAAAAAAAAAAAAAAATCATCAAAAAAGTAAAATGAGATTTCCCAAGGCCTCTTGTCTCTCCCTCCCACCAACCCAAAAAAATGCTGGGTCAGAATGATCCCTGGCCACCACTTACTTGTTCTCGTGGGGATCCGCCAGTGAGGCCTAGGCCCAGACAGAAGCCTTGGCCTTGCATAGGCCAGGATATGGTATGTGACTATGACCTCGGCCTCAGCAAGGCCGACAATTCGGCCTAGGCTAGAGCCCGGGCCCAGACCTGATATTGCAGTCTGGTCCTGATGCCTGGTCCTTGGCTTAGCCCGGAGGCTGGGCCCAGGCCCATCACCGCAGCCTGGCCTAGAGGCCAGGTTTCGACACTGGGGCCTCGACCTGGACCTAGGCTCAACACTGGGGCCTGGCCTGGAGGCTGTGTCCTGATACCACAACCTGGCCTGGAGGCTGGTCTCAAAGCCCAGGCCTTGGAGCAAGTCCGTCAACATCATCTTCTTTCTTCTTTTCTTCTTCAACTGATACCATCCACTGGGGTCATGCTGGAATTAATTAACTCTGGCACATTCAACCCAGCAGGCATTTTGATGTATGGCATTAATACTGTAAATATTCATTAAGTTATTTATCTTATCCCCATACAATTCTTTTTACTTCCCCCTGTTCCTCTTTTTTCTCTCTCCCAGTTATTCCACCCCTGGTTTTTGTAACTGCTTCCCCTTTGCACCAGTTTAGTTCTTACTGTTCTATGCCACCCCTTGTTTCTATGTAAACCAGCATGATGTGACTTGTTCAATGAATGTCGGTATAATAAAAACCTAAATAAATAAAATAAATTTATTCCAGCACGATCCCATGGATGGCATCAGAAAGAAGATGACATCAATGGACCTGCTCTGAGGCCTGAGCTCTGGTCTTTGGACCTGATCTTAGAATGAGGCCCAGGTGTCAGAACCTGGCATCCAGGCCAATCCCCAGCATTGAGCCTGAGTCCAGGTGAGGCATTGGCATTGGGCTCCAACCTCTGGGCCAGGCCCCAGTGTTGGCCTGCATCCCAGGTCAAGGCCTTGGTATCTGGACCGGGCCTCTGGGACAGACTGCAATACTGGGCCTGGGCCAGGGCTCCTGAGGACCAGGTGTCAGGATCTGGCCTCTGGGCCAGGCCCCGGTGTCAGGCCTGGGTCTGGGTCGAGGTCCAGACATAAGGACCTGGCTTGGCTGCTTCCGAGGATACCCAAGGGATCAGATAAGTGATTGCTCAGTGATTGCATGGTTGAATCTGGTGGAATCTCTGATGAATCTCTCCAGTAAAGACTTCTAGCTCATGTAATCAACCTTCGATTAACTCAAAATGGTCTTGGCCGAGGCCCCGTCATGAGCCAGGGCCTAGACCAAGATCCTGATGTCGTGCCTAGGCCTAGGGCCTCAGCCTATGCCCTAGATGAGGCCCCGGCTTCTGCCTAGGCCCAGGACAGGTGTATTTATTTAAAACAAATGTGGTTTGTTTCATTCAGGGGGCTTCTTGATTCTTTTTGGGGACCCCCAAATGAAACTAATTGCCCTTATTCATCACAGTTTGTACATTTGTTTTAATTGGTTGCACATCCCTAACAGCCAACAGGAAAGAAAAACCAGTGGAAAAAGCACAGAAAAAAATAGTTGAGGGCTGGGAGCTAGCCCAGCCTGCCAAAATTTAGCCAGAGGCAAGAAGGAGCAGTAGTCTTAGACAGCTGAGCTCATACACAACTAGCCTTGAGAGACAGCTAGCATCAAACGGGAAGACAACTCTGTGTTTAGAGTTGTTTTTGCTTCCATATTGAGGAAATATTGCAAGGCACTGTGAGTGTAATTTTTATAATAAAGGAAGCATTGTTTTTCTGGTCGACTCTTTTGGAGAGATATGCAGACTATGTAAACCAGGATTAGACTAATTTAGTTACATGCAGATCTTGAGAAACTTAGAAGAAAAACTGCTGTTCGAATTCCCTGACAAAGAGAAAGTGCTCTGGAAACATTCTGTAACTGTTTCTGATTCGGTAGTGGCATAAGTCTTGTTCTTTGTTAAGGCAGGAAAGTGAGTTCTCTGAGTGTGATAAAAAAAAATCACAGTGAAGATCTACTCATGCTGCATTCTTTAAGTGTAAGCAAAAGTGTAAGAAATGTGTATAGTTTTGAATGATAAAAGAAATGTTCTGCAAGTATCTCACTGTGAATCTGAATAGTTTATACTACCCCATGTGTAATGGAGACTGTCAGAGAAAATGTATTGCTCTGAAGCCATTCTTATTCAATTTTGCTGCATAACTTACTTAAAGCTGACAAAAAAGTCTGAGGTCAATATTTAAAGCAATCTAAATGGATAACTCAAAACTTATCCAACTAAATGGTAAGGATTTGAATATTGAGCCAATAATATGGCTAGATTTTAGCCAGCTAAGGCCTAGATTCATCAAACTATCACAAATAATAGGAAGAGGGGCATGTCTCATGGTAATAGTGCACTTTGTGATAAATAAGCTAATAGCATAGGTATCACCATGATAACTTTTCACACTTTGTGTGTGTGTGGGGGGGGGGGGGGGGGGAGAGAGAGAGAGAGAGTGAGGAGAGAGAGAGAGAGAGAGAGAGAGTGAGAGAGAGAGAGAAGCTATAAGATTCTTCTAGTAGTTAGATATTTATACCTCTATATAAAGCCCACCTAGTATCTCGAGGTGAGGCTAAGGTATTAGTGTAGGGGTTAGGGGCCACTTTGACATTCAGAGCGAGACGTACAAATAGAACAGAGCACTCATGTGATGATTTGATGTCCTTTGGTGAGGAAACTCAACCAAAGATGAGATTTGTACAATGTTCTCTCAACCTAGCTTCATGTTTCCCAGGTAGAGAGTCCATCAGCTGACCACACCCACGGGTCCACCCAAAACTTACAAAACATAACACAGACAGATACATAGAGATGTGAGTCGCTCCCGGACCCCCGCTGGACCAGCAGGGGCTTTTGGCAAGTCTTGGGGGACCCTCCTGACTCTCACAAGACTTGCCAAAAGTCCAGCGGGGGTCCGGGAGCGACCTCCTGCACTCGGACCGTCGGCTGCCAGTTTTCAAAATGGCGCCGATAGCCTTTGCTCTTACTATGTCACAGGGGCTACCGGTGCCATTGGTCAGCCCCTGTCACATGGTAGGAGCACAAGATGGCGCCGGCCATCCAGTGCACCTACCATGTGACAGGGTCCAGCCAATGGCATGGATACCCTGTCACATGGTAAGGGCAAAGGGCCATCGGCGCCATTTTGATTAGTGGCAGCCAACGGCCCGGGAGCAGGAGATCGCTCCAGGGACCCCCACTGGACCACCAGGTACCTGTAAAATGTTTTTTGGGGGGTCGGGAGGGTGGGGGAAGCTAAGGTATTAGTTTTAAAGGGTCGGGTGGATTTAGGGGTTATTTTTGTGTGCCGTTTTTCCCGCCCTCCCCCAAAACGATAAGAGAACCCCCACGATCAATATCATGGGGTTTTCCTATCGTTTTGGGGGAGCACCCGATTTCTGCCGATTTTGAAAATATCGTCCGATATTTTCAATCGTCTGAAGCCCGATTCACATCCCTACAGATACAGTTCAGCAAGGAGGAGGAGGAGAAGCAGCAGCAGAAGCCTCCTTAGCACAGCCAGATCCTGGAAGCCCTAGGCTCAGCAAGCCCACTGAACATGAGCTTAAATATTTCAGCATTTATGAAGTAATCCAGCAGGCAGTGGGACATAGTTGAGCCAATGCAACCTCACTCCACCACACCACATGGCCAGCCGAGGCAGCAGGCACTGAGCCTGAGCAGCCTACTGACCACATCATACCTCTTTAGGAGGCCCAAACCTTCTTTCCAGCCATGATGAGCACTGCACCAGCTACAACACCAGCACTGACAGAGACTCAATGCACGAGCATCTGGTCTGGCTGGTGTTGCAACCGTCCCTTCCCGACGGCTTCACTCTGCCTACCTTTCTTTCTTTGTACCTCCTCTCACTATGGATGGATGCCTGGCTGCCATGGCATCTGCCTGCCGTCCTCTCCGGCCTTCCCTGGCCCAGCTTGGGCGCTGTCTCCCGCCATGCTCCGCTGGTACCTTAGGGCGCACACGCCATGTGGCCCTCACTCTTATTTCCTACTTGGCGCGAACCTCAGGGGTGTCCCCCTGTGATGACGTCACGCTGCCTGGATATTTAAAGCCTACAATGTTTGCTAGCCTTTGAGTTAGCAAGGGGAAATCTTACGGATGGGATTCGCTCTCCATACCCAGCTACTCTGCCTCTCCAATCTTCCATTGGACTCTTAACGCTAACGGGGTATCCGCTCCTCAGGGGCCTCACTTGCTTTTCAGGTTGCTATTAGGAAACCGGTACTCGCTCCTTGAGGGCCCGTGTTCCCTGACTTGCTGCCTGCTCCTACATTCTCTTCTGCCTGGAAGGATTTGCTATCTTCAACACCAGTGAGTACTACCATCTTTACCTCAGAGCTGTTCCCTGGAACCAGGTACTCGCTTCTCGAGGGCCTGCCTCCGTTCCAGCCCTAGTGCCATCTCCTACGTGGAACCGCTGTGTGACTACATTACCTTCAAGCCTCTCAGCTCTCAGGGATCAGGTACTCGCTCCTCGAGGGCCTGCTCTCCCTATCCTGGGGTTCTCCATACTGGGGCTTTGTGCATATTCCACTGTACTCATTATTCTCAGTTCTTTCCACTACAGCACTGCTACCGGAGGAGTCGCTGTTCCAGCGCCTGAGGATACTAGCCCAGCTGGGCTACTTCTGCTGGTCACCACTGCCACCTCTGGTGGCTTTATCACATTGTCTAATAAAAGATCAATCTCTGTGTTTGTGTGTCCTAAGCTGAGCCTGATCTGTGGCCCCTGACCGGACTTCCCCCCGGGGGCATAGTCAGCTGCCACAGTGTCCAAGGGTCCACCCAAACCTCACTAATTATAACAGATTGCTAACTCCATGGATCCAGCACAGCTCAATGCCTTGCCTGGCCTGGCCCTACGCACTGTTGAATTACAAGACGCATTGGAGAAACTCACTTCAGCGTTTCATCAGCTACAAGCACAGAAGACGCAAGGCGCTACTTCCAGTAATGAAGCTCAGTTACTTGAAGGAACTATAAAGACTGTGGTACCTCTGGCTGCTCCAGTTCATTTATCTGGAGAGATTCAAAGAACTACAAGTTTCCTAAACCAATGCTGCATGCATTTCGCATTGCAGCCTGTACACTTCCCCACAGCCTATGCCAAGACTACTTATATTCTATCTTATCTTGATGGAAGGGCCTTATCTTGGGCTTCAACGCTGTGGTAACATAAGGATCCAATCCTGCAGGATATTGATGGATTTCTAGAATTACTTAAATCTGTTTTTGATGATCCTGCTTGAGTGACTGTTGCTGGTTCTGACCTGGTGGACCTGAAGCAAGGCAACCGACCACTGGCTGTTTTGTAATAGACTTCAAGATTCTTGCTACAGAATTATGCTGGGAACCTAAATGCCTGAAAACTCTCTTCTTCAGAGGTCTGAATACCCGCTTGAAGGACGAGCTTGCCACTCATGAGACCCCTGACTCGCTGGATGAACTAGTGGCTTTGGCTACTAGAATTGACCACCGGCTTCGTGATAATGTGAAAGAACTCAAGCCTACTAATGGACCGGTTCAGAAGGAGACTCGTGCTAAATTTGTACTTCGGATGGTTCCAGCAGTACCTGTTGCCAGTGGAGAAGAACCGATGCAACTTGGTCGCAGTCATTTGACTTCAAAAGAGAGAAGACTTCGGAAGAGGCATGGCCTATGTATGTACTGTGGACAAGCTAGTCACGATGTCCCAACATGCCTTATTCGTCTGGAAAATGGATGGGCCTAAGTCCTGCAGGAGGACTGTTCTTAGTCCTTACCACACCTTCTCCTCCGCTCTACCAGTCTCCCTGACTTGTGGAGCATCTACAATCCAAAATCTTGCCCTTATGGATTTGGGGCAGGAGGCAACTTTATACTTTGATGCCTAGTGGAACATCTGAGGATACTTTAGAAGCTCCACTACTCTTGTCATCTATCCAAGGAGAACCTTTGCCCTGTGATGTGACTTGTCGCACTGAACCAGTGACTCTTCGCACTGGAGCCCTCCATACGGAGACAATTCCCTTCTTTGTGTTAGAGAAGGCCATGCACCCTATCGTTCTGGGGTTACCCTGGTTGCAGTTGCATCAGCCTCAATTCGACTGGTCCTCCTTTTAACTCTCCCACTGGGGCCCCGGTTGTCATGGCAGTTGCCTCAAGGAAGTTTCTCCTGTTCTTTGCATGCCTATAACTCCAGTGCTGGCAGGACTGCCGCCTCAATACGCATCATTCAGTGTTGTGTTTTCCAAAGAAGCTGCTGATATCCTCCCTCCACACAGATCTTATGACTGTGCCATTCGGTTGAAACCAAACACTGAACCGCCTAAAGAACGTGTCTATCCACTCTCTGCAATAGAGAATAAGGCTATGTCCGAGTACATCGAGGAGAATTTACAGAAAGGTTCCAACAGTACCTTAACCATAGACAAGCTAGATGGTCCTTATTTTTCAACCGCTTTGGCTTTGTGCTCAAATATCGCCCCGGAGACAAGAATTCCCGATCTGATGCCCTATCACACTCCTTTCTCTCGGAGGATATTCCGGAAGAGCCGCAGCACATAATCGACCCGAAGAAAGTTGTCTTAGCGGCTACTCATTCTGTACCCACTGGTAAAACCATCGTACCAAAGCATCTCAGAAAGAAAGTGCTCTATTGGGTACATGATTCCAAGCTGGCTGGCCATCCTGGTCAACGCCGTACCCTGCTGAAGCTACAGAAGTATTATTGGTGGCCAACTATCAAGGAAGATACACTCTCCTATGTGGCATCTTGTGCCAACTGTGCCAAGCACAAACTTACTTCTGGCCAACTGTGGGGATTGCTGCAACCGCTTCCAGCTCCGGAACAGCCCTGGATGCATATCGCTACTGATTTTGTAGTTTATCTACCCCTTTCTGGACGTATGAATACCATCTGGGTCACAGTCGACCACTTCAGCAAGATGGCCCACTTCATGGCACTACATGGCTTACCCTCAGCCTCGGAACTTGCGAAGCTCTTCATAGTCCATAGTCCATATCTTTCGCCTCCACTTGCCGTGAACTGTGATCCTCAGATCGAGGATCACAGTTCATGGCAAGATTCTGGAAGACCCTGTGCAAACTCTTTGACATCTCTCTACATTGTACATCTGCCTATCATCCTCAATCTAATGGCCAAACAGAACAGATGAATAGGACCTTGAAACAGTTTATTCGGGCCTATGTGAGTTGCCTTCAGAATAACTGGGCCGAACTGTTACCATGGGCTGAATTCGCCATTAATTCTCATCCAGCAACATCAACTGGATCAACACCATTTGAAGTGGTATATGGATGTTCCCCATCACCGCCACTTCCACTGAAGTTCTCAGTGACGGCCCTAGCAGCTCAATCCACTGCTGAAGAAATCCATCAATTATGGACTCAGATGAAAGCAATGCTACTCAAAGCGAGTGATCGAGCCAAAAGGTTTTATGACGCTCATTATTCCAAAGCATCTGACTTTCAACCTGGTGACAAAGTCTGGCTATCCACTAAGCACCTTAGACTGAAGTTACCCTCCTCTCGATTTGCTCCTCGCTACGTTGGACCATTTCCAATCCTCCAACATCTTGGCAATGTTACCTACAGTTTGAAGTTACCACTTGGATTGAACATCCATAACGCTTTTCATGTTTCACTTCTGAAGCCACTCATCATCAGTGAATTATTTTCCAAATCTCAGGAACCATCTCCTATCAATGCAGAAGATGACCTAGAATTCAAGGTCAAAGCCTTTCTTGATGTCCGCAAATGAGGCAAAACCTGGGAATACCTTCTCTCATGGGAAGGTTTTGGCCCCGAAAAAAATTCTTGGGAGCCTCTGGCTAATATCCTTGACAAAGAGATGCTCCATCAGTTTCATCTCTCACATCCTTGGAAACCAAAACCTGGTACCCACAGAGGAGATCGCCCTTTGAAGGGGGGTACTGTTGCAACCGTCCCTTCCTGATGGCTTCACTCCGCCTACCTTTCTTTTTTGCACCTCCTCTCGATATGGATGGATGCCTGGCTGCCGCGGCGTCTGCCTGCCGTCCTCTCCGGTGTCCCCAGACCAGCTTGGGTGCTGCCTCCTGCCATGCTTCGCTGGCCGCGCGGTCCTCACTCCTATTTTCTACTTGGCACGAACCTCAGGGGCATCCCCTGTGATGATGTCATGCTGCCTGGATATTTAAAGCCTACGATGTTTGCTAGCCTTTGAGTTAGCAAGGGAGAATCTTACGGATGGGATTCGCTCTCCGTACCAAGCTACTCTGCCTCTCCAATCTTCCATTGGACTATTAACGCTAATGGGGTACCCGCTCCTCGGGGTCCTCACTTGCTTTTCAGGTCGCTATCAGGAAACTGGTACTCGCTCCTCGAGGGCCCATGTTCCCTGACTCGCTGCCTGCTCCTACCTTCTCTTCTGCCTGGAAGGATTCGCTATCTTCAACACCAGTGAGTACTATCATCTTCACCTCAGAGCAGTTCCCTGGAACCAGTACTTGCTCCTCGAGGGCCTGCCCTCCATTCCAGTCCTAAACTGAGCCTGACCTTTGGCCCCTCATGGGACTGTCCCCCGTGGGTGTGGTCAGCTGCCACAGTGTCCAAGGGTCCACCCAAATCTCAATAATCATAACAGCTGGAAAGAAGCTATGGTGTCCACCTCTACCACATATGAGCAGAAAAAGTGTGGCTGAGCAGGGCTGTGAATGGGCAGACTAGACGGCAGCCCACACACAAGCTCTCATCATAGTGGCTACCTCAATAAATAACCTCAACTGAACCTAACCCAGATTCTACAATGATTGCCGGAGCCTCCACCTGTGCTTTCCCCAGCATTCTAAGACCCCATACCACATAGCAATCTCTGGCCCTAGAGACCACCCAGAGATATAACCCCAAAGATATTCCACCCCTAAATGGCAAGCCACGGTGAGGCAAAGGGCCATGAACATTCAGAACTGCTGCCTTGTAGTGCCTAAGAACAAGACTTGTCAAAGAAGCCCTTGTCAGCTAGATGGAAGAAGCCTGCTGTGTCTGACCTGATTATAGAGGTACTGTGCCAGCTAGATGATGGGCATGGTCTACTGTCTACCAGTGTTGGCCTGCTGTCTACTTCTAATGCCCTTCTTAATGCTCTGTCCGTAATCCAGCCTCATTGATGCCATCTCCAGTCATGGTCCATCTGCTGTCTCCTGCTCCTGATGCTGGTGTCTCATCTCATCTCATCCTGCTGCTGCCTCCATGCTGGTGAATATCTCATCTCATCCTGCTGCTTCTTCCATTCTGCTGTGTTGTCTCATCTCATTCTGCTGCTGCCTCTATGCTGCTGTGATTCTCCTGTGACTCCTGCATCCATGCTACAGTGTCTTCTCCTTGTGCTCCTGCCTCCATGTTGCTATGTCTTTTCCTGGAGCTTCTGCCTCCAAGCTGTGCTCTCAAGTCCTGGTCCTCCTGCCTGCTACTTAACCTGTGCTGCCTTGCCCCTTAGCCTGTCCCCTTGAGTGCACTATTTCAACATGGACTGTCTGGGGACTTCACTTGAACTCTGCTGCCTTGGCCTTTAGCCTATCCTCTTGAGTGCTCTTTTTCAACATGGACTGTCTGTGGGCCTTTTGATTGACATCACATAGTTATGCTGCTTTCACTTTAGCTATTGGTGTGCCACTTCCACTTTCTATGTTCTTTGCTGTAATCATGATTGTGAAAATGGATAAGATGCTAATACTGTATATGTAATGTTGCCATTTGTAACAATGTATGTAGAGGTCTACACTCAAGGTGCTGATCATTTCATTTACAATGCCATATGCAATTACATATCTTGTCCTTGCAGAATGTGATTAGCAAAGATGTTGACCTGCTTTCAATCTATTGACATTTGTTGTGTAATAAAGTGGTCACAGGTCTGAAAGAACACTTTCTGCTTATCTTTTTTTTATTGTGTGCCTTTTCTCTTAAGGGTTCACTAGGTCAAAGATTTGGGATCCATATGACCTTGCATGCTCAAGTGTCATTAGCTATTCCAAGTAGGCACTTTTCTGGCAGGCAAGACCATATGGCCTATGGAATACAACCAAAAGTTGATTGTATGCTCCCAAGGAAGACAGCAAGAGCTAAACTGGAAGCTTCTTACTGTGGAGCTTCGGTATTGGCTTTCTCCAGAGAGCATACTCTTAGCTAACTGTTGGGTACATGGGCATGTATGTGAGATGGACACTAGCTAGCTAATGTTCACCTCCATATACAGTCCAGTGGAATAGGTGTAGAAATGTTTTCCTAGAGGTACAGTAGCCATATCTTCACTCTGTTGGTTATCTAGCTATGCAAAGGTCATAGTGCACCTATTACAAATCATTGGCTTGTAACATTGTAAAGATTTATCATCTCTGACCAAACAATGGCCCTTCTCTCTGGCTCTGGCACCAAATGCTATCATGATATAAGTCTTCAGTCAGAGGGCTACTTAAAAATGACATAAAACCCTAGTTTTGTTTTACCTCTAGGGAGTATAAATATGAGTTGGGACAGAGAGTACCTGTTCGCTAAGGCTGATAGGTATTATACAGATCACATGCCAGGCTAATACAGGGGAGGTAGCCAGTCTCTGGAGGTCTGCCTGCTCCCAAACAACTGCAGGCTTCCTAGATGTCAGATCTTGTGTTGTCAGTTTCTCTAACCTACACAAGCTCCCTTACTCCTCCTAGTTTTCACCCAGTTGCTGACATGGAGTTAGAGCAGCCTGCAAGTAGACAGAGGTGCATAATGCACAGGTTGTATAGAGGACAAATGATGCAGGTAAAATTGGCTGCTAAACCAGTCCCCAAAATCAACTGCAGAAATGTGCCACATTTTCTATATATGCGCACAAAACATATCGAGCTACATATGGCAGCATCTTTTTAGGCATAACTTGCTAGTGTATACATCTGCTGAGTAAGGCACAAAAGATGTGGCCTGGTGTGGCAACCTCTATGTGAGGTTTCCAGGATCTATTCTACAGAGAGGAGGGTAAGTAGGCTATGGTATTGAAAAAGGGAACCTCTAATAAGAGTGCTAGCTGGCCTCAAGCCAACCCCACCCCCAAAACAGTAAACCCTCTCTGGCAGCTGAAGCTCTTAGAACCATACACACTCCCACATAATGGGACAATTAGTCTTACTCTAAATACTAGGTATAAGGGCATCAGGGTCCAGGGGGGGTGGAAGGTGTACACTACAGGCAGATATATACTCTTCCAGAAATGTGACACACCATATCTGAGGTCTGACGCTGTCAAGTTTCACATCCCCCCTCTCAACACAAGGAATAAACAGTGTGAGCCATAGGTGGAATATTCTTTGAGCAAGCATGAGGCTATTTTCTCCCCATAGAATATAATCGTATCTCTGAGGTACCCACTGTAAACAGTGGAATCACAGGATCACTTGTGTCGAAAGACAGTCTGTGCAAAATGGATACACACACATTGCCTGCTGTGGGGTATGAGTAGGTATGGTAATGGAGGGAACAACGAGGCCAACATCACCCCCAGGCAAAGATGTAGACCAAGGCTAACACAGCAGTCACTCACCCAGATGTACAAAGCCATATATTAGGGATGTGAATCGTTTTAGGACGATTAAAATTATCGTCCGATAATTTTAATATCGTCTTAAACCGTTATGGAACACAATACAATAGAGATTCTAATGATTTATCGTTATAAATCGTTAGAATCGTGAGCCGGCACACTAAAACCCCCTAAAACCCACCCCCGACCCTTTAAATTAAATCCCCCACCCTCCCGAACCCCCCCCAAATGACTTAAATAACCTGCGGGTCCAGCGGCGGTCCGGAACGGCAGCGGTCCGGAACGGGCTCCTGCTCCTGAATCTTGTTGTCTTCAGCCGGCGCCATTTTCCAAAATGGCGCCGAAAAATGGCGGCGGCCATAGACGAACACGATTGGACGGCAGGAGGTCCTTCCGGACCCCAGCTGGACTTTTGGCAAGTCTCGTGGGGGTCAGGAGGCCCCCCACAAGCTGGCCAAAAGTTCCTGGAGGTCCAGCGGGGGTCAGGGAGCGATTTCCCGCCGCGAATCGTTTTCGTACGGAAAATGGCGCCGGCAGGAGATCGACTGCAGGAGGTTGTTCAGCGAGGCGCCGGAACCCTCGCTAAACGACCTCCTGCAGTCGATCTCCTGCCGGCGCCATTTTCCGTACGAAAACGATTCGCGGCGGGAAATCGCTCCCTGACCCCCGCTGGCCCTCCAGGAACTTTTGGCCAGCTCGTGGGGGGCCTCCTGACCCCCACGAGACTTGCCAAAAGTCCAGCGGGGGTCCGGAAGGACCTCCTGCCGTCCAATCGTGTTCGTCTATGGCCGCCGCCATTTTTTGGCGCCATTTTGGAAAATGGCGCCGGCTGAAGACAACAAGATTCAGGAGCAGGAGCCCGTTCCGGACCGCTGCCATTCCGGACCGCCGCTGGACCCGCAGGTTATTTAAGTCATTTGGGGGGGGGTTCGGGAGGGTGGGGGATTTAATTTAAAGGGTCGGGGGTGGGTTTTAGGGGGTTTTAATGTGCCGGTTTTGCGATTTTTCGATTTTTCGATTTTTCACGATTTTTCACGATATTTTACCCCCCCAAACGGCAACAATACGATTCCCTCCCCCTCCCAGCCGAAATCGATCGTTAAGACGATCGAGGACACGATTCACATCCCTACCATATATATCTGTTTGTCCTTTTTTGGGGACCAACTGCCTCCAGCAGTTTGTGCACCTACTCATGGACAATGAGTATGTCCGTAATCCTCCATCATTGATGTCTGTGACTGCCTGGTCCTTAACTAGTAATAAGGGAATCAGAAGATTTGGTATACCTGCCAACATGACTGACATCTGTGAGAAGCATATATGATAATCACTTTGTCAGATGTACTGACATGGGCCCTTCAAGCCCTCAGATGGTAGGAAATGCTTATCTTGCAAGAGATCAACACAGAAAGTGCATAAACCATCATGCCAACCACATGACACCTAAATATGTATACCCTGGGGGAGAGGAGGTACAGGAGAGATATGATAAAGACTTCAGATACCTGAAAGGTTTTAATGATGCACAAGCACCAACAAACCTATTCCATTAGAAAGAAATAAGTAGAACTAGGGGTCATGATATGAAACTCCAGGGAGGATGGCTCAGAACCAATGTCAGGAATGGAGAGGGTGGTGGACGCCTGGAATGCCCTTCTGGAGGAGAAGCAAAAACAGTGAAAGATTTCAAAGGGGCATGGGATAAACATTGTGGATCCCTAAAGGCTAGAGGATGGTAATGAAGAAATGAGTGCATTTGGATAATTTTCTGGTGTGGCATTTACTACCCTTAACCAATAAACCTTCATACTGTTGATGCAATTCTATCATTGCTCTCTGCTTCAACAGCAGGGGAAAAAGAGGGAAAGGAGAATTAGATCTCCAGACAGCAACCAAGAAGGCCATTGAATTTTGCAGTCTGGGAAAGCAGATAAGCATGGGGCAATATGCTGAAGCCTGTAACTCTTGATGCAACTCCAACATTGCACTTTGCTTCATGGCAAGTGGTAATGGGGATTTTAGATTCAAACAGCAATCAACAAGGGCTCTGGCTTTGATGGTCTGAGAAACTTGATAAGTATGGGGGTGACTTATATGGAGCAGCAGATCCTTCCATGAGCTTGCTGGGCAGACTGGATGGACTGTTGGTCCTTTTCTGCTGTCATTTCTCTGTTTCTATGTTTCACTCTGATGTCAGCACTGGCTCTGAAACAGCTGAGGCACTGCTGTGAGCAGTGTCTTTGCAGGCCTATATGACACAAAGCATCCCAAGTACAGGTGCATAACTTCACATGCACATGGTTGTGAGCTATGGGATGAGGCTGTAAATTGGCAGCTCTGTGAATGATACCTTAAACTGTCTACCTGTAGCTTTAGGCAGTGCCTTTAAGCTTCAGATCCACTTGAGATTTATAGGATTTCTAGAGCTGTTGCTCTCTATGTTGAAGGCCCAGCTGGAGTTCCATCACACCTATGGCACTATCTCACCCACATGTGAGGGCTAGGCCAGAGTCCTAGTGGTAGGCCCGCTAAGCAAACTGTTGCAAGCTAGGGCAAACTATTTACAATGTGTTGGCAGCCATACACAAAATCTCTTGCAACACATGCCTCTTTTAGACTAACTATCAGTCAGAAAACATTAGGCCAGCCACATATATTTGGTGTTATCTACAATATTTCAAGTACAGTCTACTGCTGCATTGCCAAGATGAAGTCTAAGTGGGTATACATGGTTTCTGTTACACACTGATCCAGACAGAGAAGCAGTGAGTGAAAAAAAGATGATAGAGAGGAGAGCAGCTGCAAATACTCTACTGGCCTCTCTTCCATGGAAGGGGCATACATTAAAGCTCCACCTGTTTTGTCCAAATTGAAAAATCTACTTTTGAGAACTCTGAAGGTGCATTCTATGACACAGCATGTAGAACATAAGACCTTGTTGTACCTTGTCTCCGCCAGCAATGGGGGTGAGAAACCAGATCCTGCAACCTTATGCCGAATCTCCTGTGGCAAAGACAGAATGGGGGAATTATTCACACCACAGTCACTTTGAGATGAGGCTGCCAAACAGGCTAAGAGAGGAGTCTGCGAGGGAGTCAGCTAGACTCCCTCGCAGAGGGATCGTCAGCTAGATGATCAAGGGGTTAAAGGAGCACTTAGAGAAGATAAGGTCATCGAGGAAAGATTAAACAATTTCTTTGCTTTGGTGTTCATTGAAGAGGATGTTGGAGAGATACCCTTTTTGGAGAAGGTTTTCATGGGTTATGATTCAGATCAACTGAATCAAATCACGGTGATCCTGGAAGATGCGGTAGGCCTGACTGACAAACTGAAGAGTAGTAAATCACCTGGACTGGATGATATATACCCCAGGGTTCTGAAAGAACTAAAAAATGAAATTTTAGAACTATTTCAATTAATTTGTAACCTATCATTAAAATCATCCAATGTACCTGAAGATTAGAAGATGGTCAATGTAACCCCTATATTTAAAAAGAGATCCAGGGGTGATCTGGAAAACTATAGACAGGTGAGCCTGACTTCAGTGCCGGGAAAAATTGTAGAAACTGTTCTAAAGATCAAAATCATAGAGCATATAGAAAGACATGGTTTAATGGATCACAGTCAGCATGGATTTACCCAAGGGAAGTCTTGCTTCACAAATCTCCTACATTTTTTTGAAGGGGTGAATAAACATGTGGACAAACGTGAACTGGTAGATGTGGTATATTTGGATTTTCAGAAGGCGTTTGACAAAGTCCCTAATGAGAGGCTTCTAAGAAAAATGCAAATTCATGGGATAGGAGGTGATGTCCTTTTGTGGATTGCAAGCTGGTTAAAAGACAGGAAACAGAGAGTTAGGGGTGTTCATTCGTTTTGAACTTAAATGTAAAACGCAACTTAATTTTTTTTTTTAACTTAAAAAAGTGATGAGGCGTAAACGATCGGATTTCCAACTTATTCAACATAGCTATGTTGAATACGTTGGAAATCGCGATTGTTGATCTAAATAAAAATTTAAACCCCTCACCCTCCTTAATCCCCCCCCCCAAGACTTACCAAAACTCCCCAAGCTGGCCAAAAGTTCTGTGAGGGTCCGGGAGCGGATGCGCGGGGAATCACGTGACGTCCGCGTCACTCCGACGTGACGCCGACGTCACGTGGTCCATCGCGGTTCCGCTCCCGGACCCCTCGTTGGACCCAAAAGGTACTTTTGGCCAGCTTGGGGGGGCCTCCTGACCCCCCCAAGCTGGCCAAAAGTGCCTTTTGGGCCCAACGAGGGGTCCGGGAGCGGACCCGCGGGGAATCACGTGACGCCGCGTCACTCCGACGTGGCACCGATGTCACGTGATTCCCCTCGGGTTCGCTCCCGGACCCCTCGTTGGGCCCAAAAGGTACTTTTGGCCAGCTTGGGGGGGCCTCCTGACCCCCCCAAGCTGGCAAAAAGTGCCTTTTGGGCCCAACGAGGGGTCCGGGAGCGGACCCGCGGGGAATCACGTGACGCCGCGTCACTCCGACGTGGCGCCGACGTCACGTGATTCCCCTCGGGTTCGCTCCCGGACCCCTCGTTGGGCCCAAAAGGAACTTTTGGCCAGCTTGGGGGGGCCTCCTGACCCCCCCAAGCTGGCCAAAAGTGCCTTTTGATCAAATTTGTGGATGACACAAAATTATGTACAGTAGTTAAATCTCAAGCATATTGTGAGGTGGACCTTGCAAGACTGGAAGGCTGGGTTTCCAAATGGCAGATGAAATTTAGCATGGACTAGTGCAAAGCGATGCATATAGGAAAAAATAACCCTTGCTGTTATCTATCTTAGGAGTTACCATCCGTACCTTGAATACTGTGTGCAATTCTGGTCACTGCATCTCAAAAATTATATAGCTGCACTAGAGAAAGTGCAGAGAAGGGGAACCAAAAGATAAGGAACATGGAATGACTGCTCTATGAAGAAAGGCTAAAGAAGTTAGGGCTGTTCAGTTTGGAGAAGAGGCTACTGAGGGGTGATATGACAGAAGTCTACAAAATAATGAAATGATATGAACAAATTAAGTAAATTGGTTATTTACTCTCTCAGATAACAGAAGGACCAGGGGCACTCCATGAAGTTAGCAAGTAGCTCAATTAAACAAATCAAAGAAAATTCTTTTTTACTCAGCACATAATAAAACTCTGGAATTCATTGCCAGAGGATGTGGTTACAGCAGTTAGTGTAATTGGGTTTAAAAAGGTTTGAATAAGTTCCTAGAGGAAAAATCCATAAACTGCTATTACGATAATCAATAAGCAATAGTAGCTTGTGATTTATCTAATGTTTGCCAGGTACTTGTGACTTGGATTGGCCACTATTGGAAACAGGATAGTGGGCTTGATGGACCCTTGGTCTGACCCAGTATGGCATATCTTATGTTCTTATGTGCTTATGTTCACAGAATGCTATAAGACAGTAGAAGCTAACCTTTAGCTTAGCATGAGGCTTAAAAGCCTATTTCCCTACCCTAAGTGCATGCCACCTTTTTCTGTGATACTATATGACCAGTATAGCAGTAGCTGAATCTAGGTCAGAAATATCCAGACTAGTAAACTGCATCTGGGGATTCCACCAAAAGTGTGGCAGCCCCTCACAACCAAGCTAAGGCTACATGTTCATAGCAGTCATCAAACCCTGAAGCAGTACATCAGAGCTGCCACACCTGTCCTAGCAGAAAACTTCAACCTCTTGATCTGAATGTGCAAGTCCCAGGCTGCTCTGCAGTATGTCCTCCAGAGATACTAGTTTGTGAACCCTGACATAGGAAATATGTGAAGGCCCCAAAATGCACAGGCTGCTGCTTCTGGTCTACTTGTGTGATGGGGAAGTCAAACTGTGCCTGACATCCTGGCTGAACCATCACTAACAGGCCACACCAGATCTGCGAGTCCCAGCAGTGTGGACACTCAAAGGTTGTGATTAACCAGTGAGATTTCAACCGCTCTATATGGAAAGAATGGAAAAAGGCCACTGTTTAAAGTGAACCCATAGAAAGTGTGCAGTGCCTGCTCCTACACCAAGATTTATGGCAAGTGCATTGTTTGTCGTCACAAGATTAGCAGGCCTCTGGAGCATGGGTAGAGAAAGCAAGGCCCTGGTGCAATGATGTGCAGACTAACTGTACAAGCCATTTGTCATGTCAGCGATGCTGTTACATCCCCCACAACCCCCTCCCCTATGTCTGGGCTGTTTATTGCTAACACATAACCAGAGATGAAATAGAGAAAGAAGCATCTGTCTTATCTATGAGCCAACCATCACCATAGAGGACATCCTCAAAATTTTCATACAAGCCCAATTGCCTAAGTATAAAAGAATCATGTGTGGCTCCCGGGTTACCTGGCCTTCCATGTTGAGGATGTGCATTCAAGCATCACAGACCAATTGCACAATGAGGGAAAAGAAGAGTTTTCTGTCGCGGAAGATCTTCTCCCTGTCACAGGGTGGGATGATGGCTACATGAGTGCAGTCGATAGCTCCCAGACCATTGGGCAAGTTAGCGATGGCATAAAAGCCTCTCTTCAATTCTCTCAAGTCCTGCCTGTCCTGAGGAAATGCTATGTAGCGATTCATGTGGTCAGAGACTGCTGTTATGACCTGGTCCAGACAGTGGGAAAAAATGGTTTGGGACATTCCACCCCATTACCCCTTCTGTTGTTTGGAAAGAACCACTTGCCATGAAATGCAAGGTAGCTAATAATAGTTTTGTGAGGCCTAGCACAGCATGGGACTTTCTCGTGTCCAGATCCAGATCCCCTTGGATTTCTTCATACAATTATTATTATTATTATTATTATTATTATTAACTTTTATTTACCTACATTCGTGAAGCACATCATGCGGGTTTACAATGAACTCAAAGGAGGAAAATTACAATAAAACAATAGAACAATAAAACAATAGAACATGCAATTGCAGGATAGCCTGAGAGCTGAGGTGATAACGGCTAACCACATAATCCTCTGGCATGCCCAGCAATGCAGAGACTTCCCTAGGAGGGGTTGGAACTTTTCTTGTGGTTGTTGTTCCTCTTATTGTCTGCGGCGAGCCTCCTGAAGCATCTAGTATCCCCCAACAAGTAAACTTGCCACAAAGATTATGTGTTTAGGAAGACAGATCAGGTAAGAACAGGGGTTTTTATTGGCCCAGGAGGGCATGATTGGTGTGTTTAATAGAAGGCTCTTTCTATCACACACAATAATAGCCATGATAATAGCCACAATCCGCAATAACATCCTCGGGTGCATGATAAAATCTTTTTTCCCTTGTACCACTAAAAAAAAGGTGTAGTTATTTCTGATGTTATATTCACATTAGTGCGCATTAAGCTATCGTAGAATGTGGTAGCAAACCTCCATTTACATTAACTCCTCCCACATGCATACTAAATTTAATATTTGCATGCTAGCTTGCGTTAAGCTATCTGGTTAAATAGCACTGTAAAACAAGAAAAAAAAAGTAAAAAGGCATGCGGCACAAGTTTTTCCCTCTTCCCCAAATTTCGTATATGGCCCTGTCAGGCCATGCACCCCCTAGCCTCCAAATCCCTCTTAAAATATTCGAACCTGTTGTGGTGGGAAGGCCTTTCCACCTCATTTTCCATTTAGCTTCAAATGATAATGCAACATCCCCCCTCAGGACTCTCCTACCCACCCGCAGTCTGAACTATCTGTGCTGCACTGCCCCAGCCCACCTCCCACCTCCCACCTCCCACCTCCCTGATAAATAAAAACCCTGCTGGGTTCAAGGTCTAAACTCACCCGCTTCTGGCTCTCCAGCGCTGTTTCTGACAGAAGGCTAGCTGGAAGCGATTAAGTCAGCAGGTGTTTCATTGCATTTTTCATTTTATTTTCAACTGATACACAATACACATCCCTACTCACAAATACCTAGTCACTTAATTATTTATGCAGCTTTTATTTGCCAGGGGCAGCCCTCTTACATTAATATACTGGAAGAGTTCCTGAGTCGGTGTGTCATGCTCCCTCTCTGACCATATTCAAATCAAGTGTAAAAATGTCGTCCTTTTGGAGCTGTTTTTAAATCATAACCACTTCTGTACAATAAATACACTTCCCACAGACTCATTTTGTCATGTATGTTTGTCTTGACTATATTGTAAGCCTCGCAGAGCAGGGACTAATGTGTATCTTCATGGTGTTGCATATGTCTATTAGCCTTTAGAAATGATAAATAGGAGTAGAAGTAACAATAGTATATGTATTTCTGCCTGAGTTTCATGGAATCCACACTCCACATAGGCAATAGGCATCCAGAAACAGCCAAGACACTAGAGGGTATGCTACAAAAACTCCAAAAGGAGGAAGAGAGAGAGACAACCAAAAGGGGAGCACATTTTAAGAGAGCAAAGGGCCCTAGGAACTGAAGTTCTGGGAAGAGGGAGGGCCTGAACTCTGAAACCATGCCCCAGACATAGAGTAAAATGGAAGCGAGGAGAAACAAGCCAGGAGGTAGGCAGAAGAGAACCGGAGGCTCTGATTCTTCCCCACTGAAGAGGAATGAAAAGCCCAGAGCCCTGTGGAATCCCAGTAGGGGAATAGAGGGTGGATGCAACATTTTGTGAGTAAAAGACTTTCATATGTGTGCAGATTGGGTCCTGTCAGCAAGGAACATTTGGGAGAATTTATTTTGCACTATGTATGAGATCTTTTCTTGAGAAGTAACATGTAAATAAATGCAACCTGAGAAGGAGGTAAAATGCTTCCACCACTGCCAGGAATATTGAGGGCAACCAGTCAAGAAGTAGAAACCTTCACAGTGAGACACAATTAACTCTGGCCAGAGCACTAACACAGTTAGCTCCCATTATACAGACATATTTGTAACTCTTTTAAATCTTCCCTTCAACTTCTTACAGTTTCACTAGCATTACAATTCAGTAGCTTCTTACACTAAATAAAACAGAAGTCACTCAATTCATGCTTATTAACAGTAATTATTTTAAATGTCCACTATCATCTTGCAGTGTATATACTCATGGTGGTGCTTTTATCTTGCCAGAATATTATTTCATAATCAAGTCTCCTCTATCGTCTATAAAGTCGTTGCAGAAAACAGCTGTAGAAGAGCATCCTGTTAGCTGCACAGATAAACTTGGGAAATAAGTAAAAACACAATTTCAAAAAGTTTATAAGGAATACTCTCAGACAGACTGAGCCCAATATTGAGCACTGGCCGGTTAAGTAACTTAACTAGATATGACATCTGGCTAAGTTGCAAGGCATATTCAGCAGCATATATCTCTCTCGCTACTTAGCTGGAACAGTTATATCTGGCTAAGTTAAACTAGCTGTATGGCTGGTAGAGGTGTGCATCCGTTTTCCACGTATTTGTAATCCGCAACTTATTTTTTGCTATCTGTTAAATACGTGGGGAGGCGAAACGTATCGCGACTCCCCACGTATTAAACAGATTTCTGTTTTATTCGGCCTCCTAAATAAAAATTTAAACCCCCCCACCCTCCTGACCCCCCCAAGACTTACCAAAACTCCCTGGTGGTCCAGCGGGGAGTCAGGAAGCCATCGCTGCACTCGTTTGCCGGTTTCATCACGGCGCTGATAGCCTGTGTCACAGGGGCTACCGGTGCCATTGGTCAGTCCCTATCACATGGTCACCGGTGCCATCTTGTGCTCCTACCATGTGACAGGGGCTGACCAATAGCACCGGTAGCCCCTGTGACATAGTATGGGCAAAGGCTATCGGCGCCATTTTGAGTCCTGGCGTCGGACGGCAGGTCGCTCTGGGACCCCCGTTGGACACACAGGGACCTTTGGCCAGCTTGGGGGGGCCTCCTGACCCCCACAAGACTTGCCAAAAGTCCAGCGGGGGTCCGGGAGCGACCTCCTTGCCCGCCGGCGTCCGATCCCAATACTCAAAATGGCGCCGATCGCCTTTGCCCTCACTATGACTGCGATCGGCGCCAATTTGTGTATTGGTATAGGCGATCGGCGCCATTTTGAGACTCAAAATCGCCGTCCGATACCAATACTCAAAATGGCGTCGATTGCCGTCATAGTGAGGGCAAAGGCGATCGGCGCCATTTTGAGTATTGGGATCGGACGCCGGCGGGCAAGGAGGTCGCTCCCGGACCCCCGCTGGACTTTTGGCAAGTCTTGTGGGGGTCAGGAGGCCCCCCCAAGCTGGCCAAAGGTCCCTGTGGGTCCAACGGGGGTCCCGGAGCGACCTGCCGTCCGACGCCAGGATTCAAAATGGTGCCGATAGCCTTTGGCCATACTATGTCACAGGGGCTACCGGTGCCATTGGTCAGCCCCTGTCACATGGTAGGAGCACAAGATGGCACCGGTGACCATGTGATAGGGACTGACCAATGGCACCGGCAGCCCCTGTGACACAGGCTATCGGCGCCGTGATGAAACCGGCAAACGAGTGCAGCGATGGCTTCCTGACTCCCCGCTGGACCACCAGGGAGTTTTGGTAAGTCTTGGGGGGGTCAGGAGGGTGGAGGGTTGTAGTTAATTTTAATTTTAGCTGGGACAATAATTTAACTCGCCGTAGTAATGTATTTACAGATCGACAACTTATTGAATTCTCCATACTTCCGCATGAAACGTAATTGACCCCACACGAATACTTATCACGTACGCAACGAAAACTTTTTGCCTGCACATCCCTAATGGCTGGTCTAACTTATCCAATTAGCTTAATCAGAGAAGAGTGAATATTGCTACTTATCTGGTTAAGTTAACCAGATAAGTAGCGCTGCCCTGATCCGCCAACTGCCCACCCACAAATTGACTGGCTAAAAGATAGCCGGATAGTGACTAATCCAGCTATCTAGTGGCTGCTGATTTTCAGCGGACTGCTAGTTAAGCGGATATGTCCTACTTACATAGAAATGTAAAAATGATGGCAGAAAAGAATCAAACGGTTATCCAGTCTGCCCAGGAAGCTTGTGGTAGTATTTGCCGTGCCATACAAGTCACCCCCATACTTATCTGTTTCCCATACCATCAAAGTCAGGGCCCTTGTTGGTTGCTGTTTGAGTCCATTTCCCCTTCCCCCATCTCCCCAAACATTAAAAATCCCTCAAGGAGTAGGGTATTCACTCAACGCACAATAAAACCCTGGAATTTGTTGCCAGAGAATGTGGTTAGTGCAGTTAGTGTAGCTGGGTTCAAAAAAGGTTTGGATAAGTTCTTGGAGGAGAAGTCCATTAATGGATATTAATCAATTTTACTTGGGGAATAGCCACTGCTATTAATTGCATCAGTAGCATGGGATCTTCTTAGTGTTTGGGTAATTGCCAGGTTCTTGTGGCCTGGTTTTGGCCTCTGTTGGAAATAGGATGCTGGGCTTGATGGACCCTTGGTCTGACCCAGCATGGCAATTTCTTATGTTCTTATGTTCTTACCCACTCCTGGTGATCTCCAGCACAGCTTGCATCATAAACTATCTTGAAGCAAAAAATTATCACAGTGTATGACACTAACGCTAGAAAGATTCTTACACCAGGCACCAACACTAAGTCAATGAGGGCAAAGCAAATTATATCTTGAGTTTTTCAAGCATGAGACCCTTCCAGAATTCATGTATGACATTCTCTTTAACTTCCTTCTAATCATGACAGTTATTTTGTTTCCACCAGGTACATTTTAGCTATCAGGGATAAAAGATTTCTACTTTTCTTCTATCTTTCCCCATTGATTCTTATGGAATTACAGTTGTGTTTTTCTAGAAAAAATGGTGCCAGTGTTCGGATGTAGGGACATTTTTAAAGGGGGCTGTGAATTGGGTTGATCATCCAGGATTCTGTACCACAGAGTAGCACCTTCCCCAACAATTGGCAACAGATCCTTTATAAAAGCAACACTTCAAATATTATACTCGTCCCTACATCTCCAAAACACTTCCTATTTTAAAAACCAAATAGGCTGTACTGTTATGGATCCCTACACAGAAACTACATTCTGACAGTATACCTTGCCTCAATCACATGTGCAAAATATGGCCATACCCTAACCAGATACATAAGGGACCACACAAATTAAAAACAGAAGCATGCAGACAAAAAACTGGAAACCTCAAGAAGACAGATACTGCAGTATAACCCTGAAAAAATAAAAACATCACCACTGCCCAACACTGCAGGCCACATGCCCCTAGCCCTACCCGTGTCCCCTCTAAATACTACTGATCAGAGAGGCCTGGACTAGAACCAAAGATGCCTATTTATCTCTCCCCAATATATCTCTACACCTTCTGTCCAGCATTCTGTTAACAACCCCTCCCCCCATCCCTCCATGGCCCCTTCTCAGATTTTTTCCCCCACTATTCGCCCTCATGGTCTTTTCAGGTCCTCCCCTTCCCAGTTCCTTTCTCCCTCTGTTCCTCCCCATGGACTTTTCCCACCAGCACTGTACAAGAAGAAGAACGCTACATGCTCTCCAAGAATCACAAAAGTGAAGAGTGACTCTAGGGGTACTCACCATCAGTTGGTGTGTGGCCACTTTAAAGAGGCCTGGTCTCCTGAAGCAGCCTCCATCAACTGTTTCTGACCAAAGGGTTCTTTTTCCTTTCCTTTTTTGTTGCAGTTTCATGAGTGGAGAGCTTAGGGTTAGGATGGCTAAGACAGTGAGGCAGCTTCAGGCTGCTGAATACTTGCTAGTAGTGATTTTCTTCACTAGTGGTTTGAACATGATCGCAGTGGCACTTCGGCCAGAGGCAGGCATCAGCAAGAGCCACCAGCTGCTGGCAGAGGCAGCAGGGCTGTGTTGGACCAGAGACTGCTGCCATTGTGGGAACAGGCAGTGGCAACTACAGGAGGGAGATAGTGGCAGTGGCAAAGGGTGGCTAACAGTGGCTCCAGCTGCATGGGACCTCTGGCACACAGTTACAGATCCTGAACACATCTCCATGCTTTTGTTTCTTCCTCTGCGACTGCGCCGGTCACCATAGAAACAGAACAGGCACTTGATTGGCGGGCACAACACAGCCATGCATGCTGATTGGCTGTGTGTACTTCATGACTGCATTTGATTGTATGTTTGAATGGAGATTAGTGTCCAGATGTGAGCAGCCAGCCAGCTGGAAAGATGCCAGTACAGAGTACTGGTGTGTACAGCCAGACAAAAAAAAAAAAAGCCCTGGAATTAGATTACAATTGGTACTGCTTTTCACTATAATAAGATGAGACTGTGTGGTGATTATAGGCATTTTTGGATCTTGCCCCTAGAAGTACTGATATCAAAGTGGGAACATATTCTATTTGATTTCTCCACCCAGTTCTAACTGTTGCTATTTTCAGGAATGCAGTGTCATATATAAGGAATAAGATTGTAAGGATTTTATATATTTTAATGAATTTGATCATGTATTACTAGATTTAGAATTGAGGTTAGCCTGCACTTGGATCAGCACTTTTAAATAAATAAATGATCTAGAAAGGGGAACAATGAGTAAGGTGATCAAATTTGCAGGTAACACAAAAGTATTCACATGTTAAAACACAAGCGGATAATGATAAATTGCAGAAGAACCTTGCAAGACTAGAAGACTGAGCATCCAAATGGCAGATGAAATTTAATGTGGACAAGTGCAAACTGATGCACATAAGGAAAAATAATCCATGCTATAGTTACATGATGTTAGATTCCCAGGAAAAAAATCTAGGTGTCATAGTGGACAGTACATTGAAATTGTTGGCTTAGTGTGCTGCAGTGGTCAAAAAAGCAAACAGAATGTTAGGAATTACTAGGAAAGAAATGGTGAAAAAAACAGAGAATGTCATAATGCCTCTGTATCACTCCATGGTGAGACTGCACCTTGAGTACTGTGTGCAGTTCTGGTCACTGCATCTCAAAAAATATAGTTGCACCAAAAAGGTACAGTGGAGACCAAAATAAAGGAATGGAATGGCTCCCTTAAATTGAAAGGCTTAAGAGTTTAGGGCTGTTCAGTTTGGAGAAGAGATGGCTGAGGAGGGATATAATAGAGGTCTATAAAATCGTGAGATGACTAAAATAGGTAAATGTGAATCAGTTATTTAATATTTAAGATAATATAAGGTTTAGGGGGCACTCCATGAAGTTAGCAAGTAGCACATTGAAAACAAATTGGAGAAAACTGTTTTTCACTCAACACACAATTAAGCTCTGGAATTCATTGCCAGAGGATGAGGTAAATTCAGTTAGCATAACTGGGTTTAAAAAGGATTTGGACAAGTTCCTGGAGGAGAAGTCCACAAACTGCTATTAATCAAGTTATCCAGGGGAATAGCTGCTGCTTATTACTGGCAATAGTAGCATGGGATCTATTTAATGTTTGTGATCCTGCCAGGTACATGTATCCTGGATTGGTCACTGCTGGAAATAGGATGCTGGACTTGAAGGACCCTTGGTCTGACCCAGTATTGTAACTTCTTATGTTCTTATATAGACTATTATCTGGAGCAAGAAAATTTGACCACATCACCCCAATACTGATGGCTATGCATTGACTTCCTGTACAGTTGAGAATTCATTATAAAGTTCTAACAATAATATTCAACAACATCAACCTGAATAACAAAGATCTACTAGGAATAACTTTTAAACCCCACAACCCCCTGCGAACCCTCAGATCACAGAATAAAGGCCTCCTTAAAATCCAGAACTTAAGAGACTCTCACCTAATGCTAACTAGAGAATCTCTAGTAGAGACAGAGTGATCTCAACTGCTGGCCCAAAACTTTGGAATTCCATGCCAGAAGAACTTTGAACATTAACAGATAAAAAGAAATTCAAAAGTGATTTAAAAACTTGGCAATTCAAAAATGCCTTCCACTTGACTGAAACACCCAGTTCCCCATAACTCAGATAACCTAAATATTTATTATTTATTTATTTTGAGTTTTTCTATACCGGCATTCGCGATGGGAATTGCATCATGCCGGTTTACAATTAATAAGAGGTGAAGGAAGATAACAAATAATAAGAAACATTAACAGGTGCTCAAAAAAGATTGCAGTTACAATAAAACAAGGGAATTACACAACTTGGAGCAGTGAAAAGGAGATAGGAATTTAACAGGGAGAACAAATTTACCAATTAATGGTGTGAACAAAGTTATGGAGTTTGCAGAGTTATTGAATTACCATGTTGAGGTACAGTTATTATTTCTTGTAATTCCCTTTAATCCTGCTTTTTTCTTCATGTTTAGTGCCTTCTGTTGTATTTCCTCTATTTCTATGAATGTTTCCATCTTGTAACACATTATATTTTATATGTTTTATCTGTTAGCCGATATGAACTAGTGATTTTCACATGGAATGACGGTATATAAAACATTAAAATAAAATAAGTAAATAAAGTATAGATGATAGCCTGGTTGGTTTCTGATTTCTCCAATAATGTCATTAACTCCAAAGTATCAATGGATGACTGAGGAGATTGTGTTTGGATCTCCGCCTCCTTTTTCTTAAAAGATAGTAGATAAAATGGCCTGGAGAGAGGCAGAACTGACTCAAAAGATATCTTAAGTACAGAAACAAAATATTTTTTTAAATTCTCAATAGCAGATATGGAAGGCATGCTGGGAAAATTTAGAAGATACACAATCCTGGCAATTTTAACAATATATCACACCACCAATCAAAATTTATCATATAGTGACATATAATTTAATATTGTAAATTTTATTTCAATTACAAAAAATATTTTAATAAAGATATTTTCACAATAATTTACATATTGAATATACAAAGGAATACATATTTCCAAAAAACAACATTGGAAAATCTTTTAAACCAACAAACCCACTTACCAGATGCCAATGTTCTTTAATAATCTGAATTAAATTACCTACTTTATTTGAAAAAGGTAAAACACACACCAGCGATGGAGACTCCTCTGTCCTTCGGGGAGTCAACAAAAGGTCACGGTTTATATATCTTGCTCTTTTATAAGCCCATTTTACTACCTGTTCTGGATATCCCCTTACACCAAATCTCTCCCGTAAGTTGGAAACAGGTTACTGGGCTTGATGGACTCTTTGTCTGACCCAGTATGGCATATCTTATGTACTTAAGTCATTGGCATGTTTTTTTAAAAATGGCCACGTCAGAACAAATTCTCCATACCCTAAAAAATTGACTCAGTGGGATATTTTCTCTAATGTGTTTGGGATGAAAACTGGTGAAATGTAATAATCTATTTCTATCTGTAGACTTATGATGTAACTCAGTTGTAAATCTCCCATTATCATAATGAATTTCCATATCCAAAAAAGGAACCGAATTACTCTGAATGTCACAAGTGAATTTCAAATTGACATCTTTTTCATTTATTTCATGAAAAAAACTTTCAAATTCTGTCCGAGATCCCGACCAAATAATAAAGATGTCATCTATATAACGACCAGTATCTCTCTCCGCTTGTGACTTAATGTTGCTAATTATCAATCGAGTACATCAACATACGGAAGAAGTACAAACACAAATACAAGATATATTGGAGACAGTGAGCAAATTATCAGATTTTGAAAATAAATTGGAAGAACATAGTTTAGCATTGGATCAATTTAGAGCGGACATAAAAGAGACGAAAATAACAAAATTTAAACGGGACCAAGCAGATTATTCAAATAATAGAGTTTATAATTGGAAGACTCGACAAGGAGAGATACAAAAGAAAAAAGTGAAATTTAATTTTTTGTCTGGAGAAAGTTCGGGGAGTTCAGAAGAAGGAGAAATAGAAGAGGACAAACAAGAACCGGTTAAGTCATCCAACAAATCTAAGAAATCACTGGAAAATAAAGGGGGACGTACAAAAGATTTTTTAGGACTACAATCCAACAATCAAAGAAAAAAATCTTTAAGAACGGAGATTGTCGACAAACCGGGAATAACAACGAGACAACAATATCACAAAAATCAGAAATCCAGCAACGATCCTCCGCGGTGATAAATTTGTCAAAAATTCCTCTGACTGACTATCAGACACAAGTACTGGAAAACGGACTTTCATTTGTTCCAACCCAATTTCATAAGCCTTTTGACACGCGTATTTGGATACACAGATTTATAAGGAAACTACAAGTTAAACTGTTTTTCAGTCTGCAAGAAGCGGCTTCGAGCTCCGTTGACTATTCTATTGTTCGCCCTAAATCACGTTGGGTGCCCCAGGGTCCGATAGACCCACACATTATCACGTTTAAACACATGATTTTAAGGGATCTTGAAATCATGGAAACGAAAGAAACCCCTAGATATCACAATCTTACTAAAGAATTGAGGACAGCCCTCCATACATTATCTAATGAAAGTCAACTAGTTATCAAACCGGCTGACAAGGGAGGCGCCATCGTTGTACAAGACATTACCACTTACAGAACCACAATGTTACAACATTTAGAAGATCAGAAATATTATCATATACTGGACAGGGACCCCACTCAAACGTTAGTTGAGTCCATTCAGGACCTTACAGAAGAAGTGCCGTTTTTGACACTTAAAGAGAAACGTTTTTTACAAAATAAACAACCTAAAATTCCATTGATATATTCAGTTCCAAAGGTACATAAAGAAATTATACCGCCACCGATAAGACCAATCGTCTCACTTAGAAATACAGTGTTGGAGCCCCCGGCGATTCTACTTGACAAGATTTTACAACCTATAGTGATTAGAGCAAAATCTTATCTGAAAGATACGATACAGTTTTTGAAGGAAATTTCAGAAATTCAAATCACACAAGGAGAATGTTGGTTGACAACAATGGATATCCAATCCTTATATATGCAGATCCCGCAACAACAGGCTATACAAGCAGTGATGTCTCAGTTGGTCAAAGAAAGGAAGCAGCGTATACCCCTACAGTTTTTGCAACAACTTCTGGAATTGGTATTGACTAACAATTATTTCAGATTTGGTGACAAGTTTTATCACCAATCCCACGGAATTGCTATGGGGTCATCGTTAGCACCTTCAGTTGCTAACATTTATGTGACACAATTCGAGGAATTGCAGGTATACAAATCTCAATGGTGGTCGAAGATTACATATTGGCGTCGCTACATCGACGACGTCTTCTTGATTTGGATGTCATCTAAAGAAGAATTGGATAAATTTGTACTGTGGATTAATACAGTGGATGAGAATTTAAAGTTCACAGCAGAAAGTAGCCAACAAAAAATATCCTATTTGGATGTATTAATAGAAAGAAAAGAACAAATATTAGAAACAACCGTACATCATAAAAAAACGGAGAGGAATACATTACTTAAATATCACAGTCATCATGCTGTATCCTTGAAGCAAGGATTACCAGCAAGCCAATTCTTTAGATATAAAAGAATCTGCTCCACCAAAGAAGAATTTGAAAGACAAGCGGAATATTTAAAGAATAAATTCAAGGATAGAGGATATCCTAATAAAATCATAAATAGAGCATATAAAAGAGCAAAATATGCTGATCGCAACCAATTGCTCCAATATCGAAGCAAGAAGGAGCAAGGTAGACTCACCTGTATTATTCCACAAAGTACAGCAACGGCATCCATTACAGCTTCCATAAGAAGACATTGGCCCATTTTATCTGTGCATGAAGCGTTTGGAGAACTCCCATTAATAGCAACAACGAGAGGTTGTAATATAAAAGATATGGTGGTTCATGCGGATATCATTAGAGAAACGGAAGAGAAAATTCGAGGTGGCAATCATAAGGCATGTCAACGCTGTGACATGTGTCAAACCACCATCGAGGGCAATGAATGGAAGGATTCCGTTACAGGGTACTGTATAAAGAGGAGTAGAGACACGGATTGTACATCGAAAAATGTGATCTATCTGATTCAGTGTCCTTGTCCTAAGAATTATGTGGGCAGGACATCAAGAGTCATAAGAATTCGGTTGATCGAGCATAGATCGAAATTAAACACAAAAACCGTGGAAGCACCTATGGTGCAACATTGCATGGAACACGATCACGTTTTTGATCAACTCAGGTGGACGGTTATAGACAAGGTTGAAAGTAATAACATCGGTGGAGATGAAAAGAAGAAATTGAATTACATTGAACAGCAATGGATTTTTAGGTTGAATACTGTTGTTCCACATGGACTTAACGAAGAGATAGAGTGGGCGAGTCTAATTTGAAATAGAATGGTAATTTACGTATGTTTACATGGGACAAGCGGCCCTTTAATTTTGAGACCACCAATCAGCATTTGCTGGTGAATATGATGTAACACGTAACACGTATCCAACGCCATTGGTTGAGCAGTGATCTGCTGACTAGCTTTTAAAGCAAAAAGAAAGCGCTCAGAATAACGCCGCCACTCGGAGCTTGTAAGCCGGAGAGAGAGAACGGATAGCCTGAAAAAACGCCATGAACTTTGGATCAACTATGAACTAAGGATAACAGGAATGGACATTCTCCCCTGAGGAAGAAAGACCGAAACGCAGCTGTGTCGGGAGATAAGTCTCTAACAGTTCCATTTGGATAGTGGTAGTTTAACATATAGGAACTCGGCGTTCACAAAACCCTTTAGGGATATTTAAGATAGATGGCGTATAAATTGAAAGGAGATTGAAATTTAATTGTTCATGAGCATAAGGGATATATGAATTTTAGTCATTCAATGAAAGTTGATAAGATATTGAAAGCAATAGAAGAAAAATATAAGTTGCTTTATCCCGATTATGCAAAGTGGAGATTACAATTAATTTAAAAATCTTGTTTGATTTAAAAAAAATTTTTTGACATAAATATTATATTAAAATTATTTATAAAACACACAAAAATTACAAAAGGAGGAAGGAGGCAAGTTAATGATTATACTACGAGAAGGGCGCAAGGCCGTGGAGGCATGCACCAGTAATATGAAACTTACCTCTTTCTCCAATATATTTTATTAAAATTGATTGGCAATACAAATAAAAATAAGATAGTTTATCGAACACATTTTTAGTAGGTGAGAGCACAGAATTTTGGGAGTCTATATAACGACACCATAGTCTCACATGTTTATATGCTGCAGATGAATAAACAAATTTCTCCTCAAAGACGGTAACATATAAACATGCAAGATCCAGGGCCATGGTGGTCCCCATTGCAGTTCCATGAATCTGTTGAAAGAACTCATCCTTGGGGAAGATGGGAGTCATGTTACTTTTTTAGATCAGCCCCCAAGGTCTCGCTATACAGGGGAACGTCAAGGGGGTCGAAGAAATCGCTCTCCACGCAACCGCAGTCCGGTTCGGTTGCGGGACCGGAATTAAGAATGAATAATAATGGTGAATTGGAATCGGAAATAAGAACAAATAATAATGGTGAATTGGTAATAAATGTATCTTCGTATTCCCTTACAAGTTTGGAAATGCGGGTGTTAAACCGAGGGTTGTCTTTTGTGCCCACTCCTCGATATGATGCTTTTGAGACCCGGATAGCATTACAAAAATTTTTTCGCTTGATGAGATTAATATTTTTTTTTCAAGGGAATACACGAAATTGTGAAGACAGCTCTATTGTAAAAAACCCTTCTTTTTGGATGCCTCCAGGATCTATGCATCCACTTATGGTGGCTTTTGAAGAAGTAGTGGAGTGGGATTTAAAATTAAAAGAGGCTGAACAGAATTTTCCTTTTTGGAATCTTAGGAAGAATATTTGGCATTGAGAAATCTTTGCCAACAGCAAAATTTGGTATTCAAGCCCGCCGATAAGGGCGGTGCCATTGTAATCCTGAATACAAGTGATTATGACCAAGAAGTGTATCGGCAGTTAAGAAATGAGAGATTTTATTGCAAATTGTTAGCAGACCCCACTGCTTCAATGGTTGCTCGAATATCTACAGTTGTGACAGAAGCTTTGAGTGTTGGATGGGTGACTGTAAAGGAGGCAGCCTTTTTAGTACAACACTGTCCACGCATCCCGGTTTTTTATACACTCCTAAAGGTGCATAAATCTTTAGCTTCACCGCCTGGAAGACCCATAGTATCAGGTATTGGCTCAGTTTTAGAGCAATTATCGATATATGTGGATTGTTTTCTACAACCGTTTGTTTCTTTAGCTTGATCACATATTAAAGATTCTTCTCATTTAATTAATGTATTGGATGCCCTTCCTGTGATCACTGATCCTATTTTTTTTTATATCCATGGATATTGAATCATTATATTCTAGTATCCCCCAGCAAGCCACCATAAATTTGATAGAGGAGGTCCTGGAGACTAGGGTGGATAAGAGGGTCCCCTCACATTTTTTGGTAGAATTAGCAGGAATTGCATTAACTCAAAATTATTTTCTGTTCAAGGATGAGTTATTTCAATAGATTCATGGAACTGCAATGGGGGCCACCATGGCCCCGGATCTTGCATATTTATATGTTACCGCCTTTGAGGAGAAATTTGTTTATTTGTCTGCAGCATATAAACATGTGAGACTGTGGTGTCGTTATATAGACGACATCTTTATTATTTGGTCGGGATCTCGGACAGAATTTGAAAGTTTTTTTCATGAAATAAATGAAAAAGATGTCAATTTGAAATTCACTTGTGACATTCAGAGTAATTCGGTTCCTTTTTTGGATATGTGGGCATTTTTCCATGTAAACTTTACCATGGTATTCAAGAGGGGATTTTTTATGGAAAAAATATGCACTAAAATGTGGGTTGAAGCCTGCTCTAGGATTATCACATGTATGCAAATCCTATGTTAATGATGATAGTAAGTATTACTCTACAATGCAAGGAGATACACAAAGAGAAAAACTGCTTTGCTCACCTATATTTATTATGGGAAATTTAACTCCTAGGTCAAAACTGGAATTAAACTTCCCTGCGGGATTTACCAGCAGTTCAGAAGCACAACAGACGTTCCCTGTAGAAACCATGCACTTTTAAATTGGATTTGTTTTTTAGAAGAATATAAAACATGATTAGTTTTTACACGATTTAACTCATAAGCGTGTAGCTTTTGAAAAAATGAGAAAACATATCTCTCTGTCATAGATCCACATATTTATGATGCACCATTGGTTAGCTCTGCAGTGTAAATGACTGGTCATTAATCATGAAAATGAAGATTCTATCCTCATTGTTTATACAAATTATATAGTATCTGACTGTGTATGTAAGAATCAGAACTACAGTGTGTATACCAGTGATCACTACTGATTCATTTACATTTCAATATCAGGTCTTTGCAAGCCTCTCTGTGAAAAACGTTTTAGTCCAGGTCATGACAGAAAGAAAATTGTTTTATTCACCTAACATGAAAAGGCTGGCAAGTTGATAAATTCATAAAAGGGAAGTCTGAATATTCAAAGGGAGAAGTTGTGACAGAGGCAAAAGTAGACCATGAGCATACAGAGATACATGATTCCAAACTACTCATTTCAACTGCTAGGCAGGTTGTGAATGCTATTATAAACATTCTTTGAATTGTCTGTATGTGAATGTCAAAAGTCTAAAAATAAGATCAAAGAGTTGGAATATGTTATTTAATTTTTACTAGGAATGTGTGGGGGAACATGTTTTGTTTTATTATTTTGTTTACCCATTAATTTAGTTTTGTTTAATGCTTATTTCATTTTCTGAAGTTTACAGAAATGAAATAAACATTTTAACCAACACACAAAAAACAGATAAAAGAAAAAAAGAAACAGGGCCTGCCAAGGCTGCCCTGCAACCAGGGCTGGCACATTCATTAGGTGAAACTAGGCAGTCACCTATGGTGCCGACCAGTAGGTGCCACGCCAATGAGCAGCCATGTGGTATCACAAGCCCTCCGCCCGCAGCAAAGAGGAGTACAGATTCATTGGGCCGTGAGCAGCACATGCTGCTCGCAGCCCTAAGAAGCACACCGAAGCAGGTAGGAGGCGGGGGAGGTGCAATTTAGTGTGTGTGTGTGGGGGGGGGGTGGTCGCATGGCGCAACTAGGGCGGGCGCAAGGCAGAAGGTCCACCTAGGGCACCTAGTATGCTTGCAACGGCCCTGCCTGCAACCCATTCTCGCACCCTTCAAAAACTGCAATGGCAAGGATCTGTCCTGGCTATGCCTTATCCGATCCAAAGAAGAGGCCTAGGCCCAGACCCAAGCCTTGGCCATGCATAGGCCTAGGTGCCAGAATGACACAGAGACCTCAGCCTAGGACCCTGCCTGATGCTGAGGCCATTTGGAGGCAGTATACTCATATCTTGGCCTAGGCCAAAGCCCAACACTGGTGCCTGGCCCAGAGGTGGACCCCAATGCCAGGACCTCAGTCTAGGCCTAATGCCAGGGCCAGCCTGGAGACCGGGTCTTTACTTGGGCCCTCAGCCTAGGCGCAGGAACAATGTTCGTGCCTCTTTATAGGCCAAGGCCCAGGCCTGATACTGTGCCTCAGCAGAAACTCAAACCTTGGCTCAGGCCCAGAATCCACCCACAAAATTTGCCAGGGTAAGGAAACTCTCTGGGTCCCACTTACTGGGTTGATCAGCGCTGATGTTTCAACATTCCTGTTCAAGTATTGAGCGTCATCAAGGGTGATAACTTGGCCTTTCATTATGACATTGGGCAGGCAGGTTGGATCATCGGCAGGCCGCATATAATGGAGAATGTCCAAGTGATAGGCGGGCTGGATTAAAAACCTTTAAGGTCCAGATTTGGTCCACAGGCAATAGTTTGCCCACCACTGCACTAGGCAGAGGATTTCAACATATTATCCATGATGATGCTTAGATCTTTTTCCTCAGTCATGACTGCCAATTTGGAACCTTACATCATGTAGCAATAATTTGGGTTCCTCTTCCCTATGTGCATCACGTTGCACTTGTCCACATTAAATGTCATCTGTCATTTGGATGCATAGTCTCCCAGTCTCACAAGTTCATCTGGTAGTTTTTCACAGTCCTCTTGTAATTTAACAACTTTGAATAATTTTGAATCATCAGCAAATTTGACCAGCTCACTTATTATTCCCATCTCTAGTTCATTTATAAATATGTTAAACAACAGCGGTCCTAGTTTAGATCCCTGGAGCACTTCACTAATCACCTTTCTCCAATGAGAAAATTTACCGTTTTACCCTACTCTCTCTTTTCTATCATTTAACCAGTACTCAATCCATAATAGAACATTGCCTCCTTTTCCAGGAAGTTTTAATTTCCTCAAGATTTTTTTTTTCTGAAATGGTTCCTGAAAATCCAGATATACTATATGAACTAGCTCACCTTTATTCACATGTTTATTCATGCCTTAAAAAAAATGTAGCAGATTAGTGAAGCAAGACTTCCCTTGGCTAAACCGATATTGGGCAGGTCCTAATAAACTATGATATGCTGAACATATCGATATGATTATCGATATGTTCAGCAATTTTGATCTTTATAATGGTTTTGATAATTTTTCCCAGCACTGAGATAAGACTCACTATTCTGTAGTTTACTGGATCACCTCTGGAAAACTTTAAAAAAACTGGCATTACATTGGTCATTCTCCAATCTTCAGGTACTGTAGCTGATTTTAATGATAGATAACAGATTAATAATAATAGGTCCAGGTGATTTGTTACTCTTTAGTTTGTCAATTTGCCCTAGTACATCTTCCAGTTTCAATGAGATATGTTTTATTTCCTCTGAATCATCACCCTTAAATATCACTTCTGGCATGGGTATCTGACTTACATCCTCCTCGGTAAAAATTGAAGCAAAGAAATCATTTAATCTCTCTGCTATGGCCTTGTCCTCCATTAGTGCAACTTTTACCATTTTCTGCTGTTTGAATCAATGAAAGGTACATGAGGAGTTAATTTGTACAATGCACTCTCTACCCAGCAGAAAACTTTCAGTGATGTCAACTTTGCTGATCGTACCTCCTACTGTGTATGCAAAACCACCACCCCCAAATGCATCTCCCTCCCCCAAACCTCACACTGAATTAAAAGTACCCCCTCTTACAGTGATATAAATAGTGACATATTGATTTCTCTCTCTTTCTGTCTCTCTTTCCCCCCTCCCCTTCTCTCAACATTTTTGCTGTAATGCCCCTTGCAGTGTATTAATCAGTGTGTAAAGTGAAAAATAGCGCAGGCGCAATAAATGTATCGCACCCTGCGGAATTTACCTAAGTGATGCGGGAGAAGGCTAATTACCCTAACCACGTCCCTTTTTTTTTTATCGCAGGTGCTATTTCCACTATATTTATAGCATTTTGATAAATCTAGGCCTTAGATTGTAAGCCATCTAGAAACAGGGAAATCTCTACAGTAACTGAATGTAATCTGTTTTGAAGTATCATGAAAGGCAGAATTTAAATTTAAGTCAGTTGGGAAAAATGTATTTATTTAAAATTGTATTTATTTGAAATATCTTATAGTTCACAAATCTAAAAATCGTTCAGTGTGTATAATGTAAATCATACTTAGGGGTGAATGTTAAGAGTTGTTCAGGTTTAAAGGCCCATCTGTATGAGTATAAGGACCAAGCATGAGCAGCTCTTATTTTAAAACTATTAGCTGCTGTCTCAAGGAAGCGCATGCCAGCAACCAACCGGCGCACGTAAATTAGTCCTGCTCCCAAGGAGCAGTAAGCAATAAAATAAAGAAATTGAGGAAAGGTAGGTTAGGTTTAGGGGATGGGGAGGAGAGGAGAGGAGAGGGGAAGGAAGGTTAGGCAGGGGGTTAGCGAACTTCCCTCCCAGTCCGCTCTTTAATTGGAGTGGAGGGAACTGGGGAAGGTCCAATTGCATCTCCACACGTACTTTGCAAAAATTCACCCCCACTTGCGCACGCTGAACGGACATGCGCACGCAGATAATAAAATCCGGCGAGCATTTGTGCGCAGCCACCTGATTTTATAACATGCACACGCTGGCTCGCGCATGTTATAAATTGGTGCATCCATGTGCACGCGCCAGGAACCACATGCACATGAACGCATATGCGCATCTTTTAAAATCTATCCCATGTGTGTATATCCGCAACAGATTGTGTAAAAAAAAGGTGGATTTGGGGGGTGAGGAGCGGGTTGGGGCATTCTGGGACAGGGTCAACATTTAAGCAGATAAATCCTAATTTTAAAACCGGTGAATGCAGTGCTCATCAGGCTCTTCTTACCTGTTATTTACTTCTGCTCTTTTTCAGGTATTAAGAATAAAACTTGTTTTTGCCAAAAACTGGGTGAAAAGTCTGGGTAAGCTGGGGGGAATGCAGGCTGAAGAACCAGAAGGGACTTGATGACCTAGAGATAGATTGGGAAAACTAGTGGACTAAGTGGTCAAACTAGTTATTTCATTCATGTGTACATGTAATGTGCTCTCTTGTGCGTGTTAAAGCTGATAAATCCTAAGGAAAGACACGAATAACCATATAACCTTTTAAAATTAGAAGCATACATATGCGTGCAAGATCTAATTTATAGGGATGTGAATCATTTTTCTGACGAATTGAAATATCGTATGATATTTCTAAATTTGTTAGTATATTGGGTAAAAAAAGAAATGATCACTTTTACCCCCGAATTTTCGTAAAAATCATTTTTCGGGTTAGTGCACGTTAACAAAAAAACGTTTATTTTTGTTATTTTTTGTTCCTTTTTGCTATTTTTGTTAGTGCACGCTAACCCAGAAAATGATTTTTCACTAAAAAAAAAACAAAAAACGGGGATCTGCGGGAAAATTAGATTTTCCCGTGGCCAGATGATCCCGAAAGCGGAAATGATTGGGCACCCAATTCACATCCCTACTAGTTTATATTATATGCATGCACTTGCATGGGTGATATAAAATTCTAGCGTATGTGGGCACATGCGCGCTCATTTAAAAGTTACCATCATAATGTAAAAAATACTTCAATAAGCACTACATTTAAAACATACATTCAAAACACAGAATATAAAATAGAAAGTTGCACAATAATCAGCACATTCAAAGATATCACAACTATAGAAAAACGTTTAACCTGAATAAGCCTGAACAAATAGATAAGTTTTTAATTTCTTTTGAAATCTCTAATAAACTGTTTCAGTTCGCAATTCTATAGGCAATTTTTTCCACTGAGAAGGTTCTACGACTGAGAGAGCTTTTGATCTAGTAAACTGCAAATTAAATTCCCAACTTGATGGAATGCTAACTTCTGCAACGGAGATGCACGGAACACATCGGGAGATACCAAGAAACTCTATCAGATAAACAATTATGTTCATCATATACTGCTATTTATAATAAGGAAAGGAGTTTAAATGGAAATATTTACATAATGGGCAACCACATTTAGATTTTATGTTCTCTCCCCAAAATAAGCTAAATATTACTTGTACCATAGCATTTTGTACTAATTGCAATGCCTTCATAGAATATTTTGGGACCCCCTACGTACAAACAGTAACAGTAATCAATTGAACTCAACACTAATGCTTGTACCACTAGGTGAAAATCCATAGGAGACAAAGGGGCAGATTTTAAAAAGTATGCGCACTCGTACTTTTGTTCCCGGCAACCGGCGCAAACAAAAATATGCCGGATTTTAAAAGATACGCGTGTAGCTGCAAGTAACTTTTAAAATATGGGGTCAGCGCGCACAAGGCTGCAAAAATTGGCAGCCTGTGCGCGCCGAGCCGTGCAGCCTGCCTCTGTTCCCTCCGAGGCCGCTCCGAGATCGGAGTGGCCTTGGAGGGAACTTTTTTTTTGTCCCTCCCCACCTTTCCCCACCTTTCCCTCCCTTCCCCTATCTAACCCACCCCCCAGCGCTAACTAAATCCCCCTCCCCTACCTTATTTCGTTGAGTTACGCCTGCTGCCGACTCCCTGCCCCGGCACAGGCCGCTGTGCCGGAGCACTCGGCCCCACCCCGGACCGCCGTCATGCCTCTGGACACGCCCCTGGACATGCCCCAAATGCCGCGCTGCCCCGACATGCCCCCCAAGCAAAGCCCCGGGACTTACACGGGTCCCGGTGCTTTGCGCGCGCTGACGGCCTATGCAAAATAGGCGTGCTGTGCGCAAGTGCCCTGCGTGCATAAATCCAGTAGGATTTACACGCGCAGGGCTTTTAAAATCTACCCCAAAGAATTTTGTAAAGGGCAAACTAAACAAAGCAGCCCTAGTTATATTCCTAATAAGACATTTTAATAATACTTTAGTGTCAAAGGGAATTCCAAGATTACTAACTTCATGAGACAATTCAAAAGTTGGAAGGTCTAAGAGAAATATTGTCCTGAAAATTGGCTTAACCAGTGAACTGTAGTTTTGTTTTCATTTGGTAAAACTGATAATTAGAAGTTAGTTCAATAGGTTTTTTGGCTAACTCTAGCTGACCTAGCAGCAGATCTAAAGGGCACAATTCTTGAATACCAGACACATTTATTAGAATGATGAAACAGTTCAACACTCACTGTGAATGGCCGACAAAGCATAGCCGTACAGACAGCAGTACCTGATTCAGCTGTTATGAGTCTCTGGAAGACCAGTAGTCAGAGAGAGATGAACTGCAGCTGTATTTGAAGCTGTAGATACTGGTGAATAGGAATAGTTGAATAAGAGTAGGAGAATAGGAGCAGGTGAAAAGTAATGCTTGTAGAGAAGGATTCTGGATGAGCTGTTAGCTTCCTAAGAGCCTTTCCTCAGATCAAAGGATTAATAGGAAGAGGAAAGAGAGAGAGAGAGAGAGAGAGACAGAGCAAAACAGGAAGGAATTCAATAGGAAGTTCCAAAACATTCAAACAATAGCCAATCAGGAAAAAGAGCCTTACAGCCTGTAGAGACTCTAGCTACGCAATGTCAAAAAATGACACAGGGTGGCAGTATAATAAACATATAATACACTTTGGAGATAGAACAGTCCTTTTTAAATGCATACTAGTGAAAAAATATTGAAAAATATAAAGAAGATATAGTTGTGGATGCAAGAATAATATTGGGTATAAAGAAGGCTGCAATTACACATTTAGTTAGTTTAGCTAAATATAATGGTCCTATTTCAATAGTTATAAGCATTTTAGTGTGAAAAAGAATTTGGAAGGACATGTTAATGTAAGGATATTTGTTTGCTAATGTTTGCAGTAAATGATCTTCATTACATATCGGATTTGTAGATTCTGGTAATGTGTCCATGCTTAACCGGTTATAATCTTTTGAATATACTAAAAGAAGCCAGATAACTTTAATCTGGGATACTTAGCAGGACATTTAACCCACTGAATATCCCTAATAACTTATTCAGATAACTTTAACTGGATATATTATCCTCCTACAATTTATTAAATATTGGCTTCCAAGAGTCTGCATGGACCTCAGAATGAACAGAAACATAGTTCTGTTCTAACACCTTCAGCAAAGGTCAGCTGAGGATTTGAGATGTGTCCTGGCACAACAGATTGCTTAGCATTTTTAGGAATATTCAGCAAAAGAAGCATCTAGTTTTTACATTGAGATAAGAAGAACAAATTTTCATTCTGTGATCTCTGACTTCCTTCATAACTTATCCTGATGAGAGTCCATGAATTGCTGACCTCTGAGCCCAGTCCCAAAAAAAATTATTTCATTATGATATTGTGATCTCATCAAAAATGAACAAGATAAAAAGACATTGATTAATTAGAAATATGCTGCTAAGGGAACATTGGTATATCGGCATGATTAGGAAAAGCCACACACCCTATCCTATCCCTAGACTGACCATCTAGCAAGACATTTCCTCAGGCCCAATTCAGACATAGCAAACATAGGGAACTGCATCTGGGGCAAAGGTTTCATAGACACCAGAGTGCCAATGCTGCTATGCCATCATTCGAACCTGTCATCCAGGTGCTGACCCTACAGCAGCAGAAACTCTGACAAAATTCAGCAAGGTTCTGCAAGCCCTCATGTACTGAAAGGTCATGCTTTAGCCCCAGTTACCAAGGAAACCCGTGCGAAGGATGGGAAACTGCAGGGCCTGTCAGTGCATGAAGATTTTCAGGTTCTATACTCAATTTTCTTATTGGAGTGGCTGCTGCTATGGGCTTGGTGACGCTCGCAGTGCTGCAACTCTAAGGTGATAGGTGAGGATACCAAGAAAGGGAAGAATTTGGCCTGGGTGGGAGAGTGTTCTGGATTTCTAGCACCTCCAATATCCTCATCTGGAAATCCCTGCCCTTGCCTATGGTACCTCAATTTTTTATTTGGCCCTGCCTTTAAACATCTGTAGAATGTTGAATTTGTATGCCTGCAAAAATGAATAAATTAGGGAATTTATGATTAAACAATAAACAGTGTCTCTTTTAAACAGATTTTGTATATTATGTAGACCTGGTGCATGTTGCGCTGGAGGTGGACCCTTGGCCTGGTGTAGGATTGGTATGGCCCTCTGGTCGAACCAAAAGAGCGCCTGCCACCAGGGGGCGGAGCACACGAGGAGACAGAGGCTAGCTGGAGCTTTACCAATAACAGCCCGGGGTTTCTGCAGGTTGAGCCCTTGGGTACCCGGACCGCCTGCACTTAGGTGGGCCTCAGATGGTCTCCCGGAGAGGTAGCGGAGAGGTGTGCCCACCACGAGCAAGGGTGGGCACACCTCTCCGCTACCTCTCCGGGAGACCATCTGAGGTCTCCCGGAGACCTCAGATGGTCTCCCAGAGCAAGGGTGCATGGCTGAAGCTCCGGAGACCTCAGGGAGGTAACAGTTCAGGAATGCTCTCCGGGTAAGACAGGCAGCGCCTGCGGGTCTAGTCGGGTGAAGGCTGAGGATGGAATCCAAGCAGGTTGGTCTGGTAGTCACGGAAGGCCAGAAAACTGTGTCCGAGTGAAGCGCAAGGGTCAAAGCCAGAGTATCCATCCAGAAGTGGTCAGCCAAAGCAGGGGTCAATACCAAAGTCAGTCTGAGCATAGTCAAGGCAAGCAAGGGTCAGTTCCAGGCAGTAGATGAAGAGAGTAGTAAGGCAGACAATGGTCAGTTCCAGGCAGCAAATGAAGAGAGTAGTAAGGTAGGCAGTGATCAGTACCAGAAATCAGTCCTAGAAGGTACTACCTGAGTAAGGACAAAGGAACACACGGGACGCTGGAACAAGGAGATGTTGGAACAAGGAGTCACTGGAACAAGGAGACACTGGAACAAGGAAATGCTGGAATACGGAATAGTCAAACTGGTACTCCACAGTGTCGACCCGATTGCCAAGGCGAGGTCCTGGGGACAGGGCCTCGCTATTTATACTAGGGCTATGTGATGTCAACGGGGTGTGTCAGAGTCAGGTTTCCCGCACTTGGCCCTTTAAAACTGAGGATGTCATCTGCGCACCCTAGGAATGGGGCCGAGGTGGCCGAAGATGAAGAGCCCCGACGGCAGCTATGCTGTGAAGCCTGCAGCTTGGAGGAAGATGGAGAGGGCCACGTTGAGCGTTTGGGATGCTGGAAGCTGGTGGCAGCGGCAAGACCAGAGCTAGTGGAGGGTAGCGCGAGGTGAGCAGGCCCAGTCGCGGCACCCATGCGGCCGGGACGAGCAACAGTGCAGGAGGGGGTGCGTATTGGAGGTGCCTCACGGATCTGTACTGGGACCCATGCTTTGCAATATATTTATAAATGATCTGGAAAGGAATACAACGAGTGAGGTTATCAAATTTACAGATGATACAAAATTATTCAGAGTAGTTAAATCACATGTAAACTGTGATAAATTGCAGGAGGACCTTGTGAGACCAGAAAATTGGGCATCCAAATGGCAGATGAAATTTAATGTGGATAAGTGTAAGGTGATGCGTATAGGGAAAAATAACCCATGCTATAGCTACATGATGTTAGATTCCATATTAGGAGCTACCACCCAGGAAAGACATCTAGGCATCATAGTGGATAATACATTGAAATCATCAGCTGAGCGTGCTGCGGCAGTCAAAAAAGCAAACAGAATGTTAGGAATTATAGGAAGGGAATGGTGAATAAAATGGAAAAGGTCATAATGCCGCTGTATCGATCCATGGTGAGACCGTACCTTGAGTACTGTGTACAATTCTGGTCGCCGCATCTCAAGAAAGATATAGTTGTGATGGAGAAGATACAGAGAAAGGCGACCAAAATAATAAATGGGATGGAACAGCTCCCCTATGAGGGAAAACTAAAAGGTTAGGACTCTTCAGCTTGGAGAAGAGATGGCTGAGGAGGGATATGATAGAGGTGTTTAAGATCATGAAAGGTGTAGAATGGGTAAATGTGAATCGTTATGTACTCTTTCAGATATTAGAAGGTCTAGAGGGCACTCTATGAAGTTAGCATGTAGCACATTTAAAACTAATCAGAGAAAATTCTTTTTCACTCAACTCATATTTAAAATCTGCAATTTGTTGCCAGGGGATGTGGTTAGTCCAATTAGTTTAGCTGGGTTTAACAAAAGTTGGATACATTCTTGGAGGAGAAGTCTATTACCTGTTATTAATCAAGTTGACTTAGAAAATTACCACTGCTATTACTGGCATCAGTAGCTTGGGATCTACTTAGAGTTTTGGTACTTGCCAGGTACTTGTAGCCTGGATTGGCCACTGTCGGAAACGGATGATGAGCGTGATGGACCTTTGGTCTGACCCAATATGGCATGTTCTTATGTTCTTATATTCTTAACATCCCTCCCCTTTAAGCCCTTGTAGAAAAGCATATGAAAAAAGAAAACTTTGCCTGTTTGGTCTGCAGAAGAAAGCTGAAGAGTCAGCACCTTTTATGCTGTGGTCCTGCTTATAGCAAGGAAAGTTCTGGTTCTCCTTCCTGCTCTTAGGTTGAGTCACCTATGTTGCCCCTTGGAAAATTATGCAGACCGCTTTCTGAGAGATCTTCCTTCGGGAATTTTTACAAGATACCACACATTAACTTGCTGATGCAATATCAATGCCCGTAAAACAGGCGCTCATGATTGAGCACCCACTCTCCTAACGGTCACCAAGCCACCTCTTCCAGGCACCCGATTTTATATTCAAATTAGCTGTTGTAGTAAAAAGGAGGTGCTAGGAGAAATTGTGCGTCCCTAGTGCCTCCTCGGCATAGGGTGCCCGGGAAAAGTGGCTGTCAGCAGATTAGGAAACGGACGCTGAATATGAGTGTCCATTTTCTCCTGCTGCTGGCACAATAGACACCCACAATATACACAGTCTGTAGCATGTATATTGTAAGTGTATATTGGGAGCCCAGAAATTTTTTTTTCTCAAACTGTTTTTGTTTTGTTTTTAATGATTCTGCTTTTGGTGGTTCCTCCTGCTTAGTATTGCAACAATTCTAGTAGGAGGGATCAGAGAAAGCAGAAATTTGGGGTTTTTACAATGAGCGTAAAATTTGCCGCATTGCAAGTGTTGCGGTCCTGGCAGCGAGCACCGCGGCCAGGCCCTTACCTCCTTGTTCCCGGACCTGCTCCCACCTCCGGAGCCCTGGCTTGCGGCGTTTGCGGCGTCCTCATTGTGGCTGCGCCGCCGCGAAGGTACCTGAGGACGCCCTGCTCCTAGGCGCGTGCGCGTACCACTTGGGCGCCTTTCTAGCTCGTTTCCTGCCAGTGGTGACTCCGCCCAGTTCCTGACGTCAGACGCCACGGCCTTGATAAGCCGGCCACAGCCATCCAGTCCTTGCCTTGCAGCGGGTTAGCCTCCCGGTTTCCTGTTGCGCTGTGCCCCGGAGTGACTCGCTTGGCTTCGCCGCTCCGTTCCTGCTACAGTACCTGCTCGGTTCCTGCCTGCCTGCTACAATACCTGCTTGGTCCCTGCTTGTCAGCTACAGTGCCAGCTTGGTTCCTGCTCGCCAGCCACAAAGACTGCTTGGTCCCCGCTCGTCAGCTACAGTGCCAGCCTGGTTCCTGCTCGCCAGCCACCGAGCCCGCTTGGTCCCTGTTCATCTGCTACAGTGCCAGCTTGCTTCCTGTTTGCTAGCCACAGAGCCTGCTTGGTCCCTGCTCATCAGCTACAGTGCCAGCTTGGTTCCTGCTTGTCACCTACAGTGCCTGTTTCGTTCCGGCTTGCCACCTACAGAGCCAACCTGGTTCCAGTACCTGAGTCTTGCTGCAGTTCCTGCCTGGTTCCAGTACCCAAGTTTTGCTACAGTCTCTGCCTGGTTCCAGTACCCGAGTCTTGCTGCAGTTCCTGCCTGGTTCCAGAACCCGAACCCAGTTACAGTATTGCTACAGTCCTAGTCTGGTTCCAGTTACCTGTCCTGATCCACAACCCGCCTAAGTCCCAGCGGCCGGGCCCCTACGGGCTCCTCCCGGGGTGAAGCCACCTAAGTCCCAGTGGTTGGGCTCCTACGGGCTCCTCCCGGGGGAGTACCAGCTTCCAGGGTGAAGAGCATCTACATCCCACTTGAACATCTGCCTCCTGGCCTGCTATTCATTAGAGACATTGACCATCTATTCCCAGTCTCCAGCAGGTCGGCCCAAGGGTCCACTAAACTGAGACTCCCACAACAGATTGCAAGGCCATGGACTCGGCGTATGTGCCTGTTCCCTTGGACCTGCCAGGGTTGGCCCAGCAGCTGCTGTTTCAATAACAATGCCTCGAGGTCCTTACTGGTTCGGTAAGGGAGTTGTCGGCCCGACTGGATGCCAGGGCCTCGTCTGCCCCAGAACCAGCACCCGAGAGCCAAGACTCATCAGTGACCCAGCTGCCGGCACCCTCCCGCTATGCTGCTGATTTAAGGACCTGCTGCGGCTTCCTGAACCAATGTTTTGTATGGTTCTCCTTGTTGCTTTGGCAGTTTCCCTCAGATGCGATGAAAGGGGCATATATTCTGTCCTTGCTCGATGGGAAAGCCGTGATATGGGCCTCTCTCCTTTGGGAAAACCATGATCCTTCGCTAACAGATTTACAACAGTTCATCACGAACTTTCGCCAAGCCTTTGATGAGCCCGCCCGAGTAGCTACGGCTACGTCTGATCTGCTGCAACTTCATCAGGGGGCTCGCTGCTTGACAGATTATGCAATGGAGTTTCGGACGTTAGCCCAGGAAGTAGGTTGGCAAGATGGTAGTCTTACGGCCATCTTCCTGGAAGGTCTCTTCTGATGCATAAAGGATGAGATTGCGGCTCGAGATCTTCTAGAAGACCTTAACTCTTTGATTGAGGTGGCTGCTCACACTGACCGCCGCCTACAGCAACGGGCCAAGGAGCAACGCTCCCCTCACTATAGTCCGGCTCGCGGGCCGAGACCTGCGCCCTCTCTTAAGATTTCTTGTCCAGACGTTCCCATCTGCGAACCCATGCAGCTGGGACGAGCCCTGCTTTCTGCTGAAGAAAGGCAATGTCGCCGTTCGTTGAAGTTGTGTTTATATTGTGGCCAAAAGGGTCACTTCCTGGCACGCTGCCAGGAGCATGCGGAGAAACGCCAGAGCTTGGGAGGACGGGAGGAGCTCCTCTTAGGTTGTGCGACAGCTCCTCAATTTACTGTTCCCGTTACCCTGGAATATCCCGGAGGTTCCTTTGAGACGATGGTGCTCCTGGATTCCGGAGCCGGAGGTAATTTCATCCTGCAGGACTTAGTCTCCCAGTTGCAAATCCCTACGCATAGACGGGAGGTCCCGTTACAAATTACCTCTATCCAGGGGACTCTCCTTCCAGGACCTGTCCAAATGTCCACGGCACCCATTATGGTCCACAACGGGGCAATCCATTCGGAGGAGATAGCTTTCCTAGTATTGGAGAAGGCTGTCCACTCTGTGGTGCTAGGGTTACCGTGGTTACAGAAACACTCGCCCACGATTCGGTGGGAAACGCTACAGATTGTCAAATGGAATCCTTTTTGCCTAGCTAACTGTATGAAAGTGTCTAAGAGTCCTGCCCTTCCGTTGATGCACTCTGCCTTAGGTTATCCTGCACCTCATGAGGAAGTTACGGATGCCTCTTCCCAGACCAAGGTGGAGATCCTTCCGCAGCATCATCCGCCCGAGTTGCCTGTAGGGGCAGGCTCCTTCGTGGTTAGCGAGCAAGTCGGCTCCTCGACACCGTGCCTAGACTACCGAGCTTTGAATTCTTCTAGTAAGTGGGATCCGTACCCGCTCCTGTTATTCCCTGAGCTCCTCAATAGGCTCCAGGGAGCGAAAATTTTCACAAAATTGGACTTAAGTAACGCTTCGCCGGTGTCCCAACACCATACGAATCAGGTGTTAAAGGATCTTCGAACTTCCTGCGTAATTGCTTGCCTCGACGAAGTGTTAGTCTACTCCCAGAACCTGCCTTTACACCGTCAACATGTGCGTCGAGTGTTCCAGATACTCAGGGAGCACGGTCTGTACGCGAAGCTGGAAAAATGTAGCTTTGAAAAGACGTCTCTGCCATTCCTAGGCTACATAGTCTTTGCAGCTGGACTACAAATGGATCCTGAGAAAGTGGCGGCTATTAAGAATTGGCCCCGCCCGAGAGGTCTTAAAGCGTTGCAATGCTTTCTCGGCTTTTCCAAGTTCTACCACCACTTTATTCCCAATTACTCTCATAATGTGGTCCCGTTAACTGCCCTCACTCGAAAGGGGGTTAACGCGGTGGAGAGGCCTGCTACTGCCTGCCATGCTTTTGAGAACCTTAAAGAAGCTTTTTCGCTAGACACCTGCCTTCATCCTCTAACCCCAGTCGGCCCTATGTGGTAGAAGTTGATGCCTCCAATGGGATTGTGGGGGCCGTGCTGAGCCAGTACTCAGATTCCGAACAATTGCTACCTTGCTCATATTTCTCAAAGGAACTCTCTCCGGCAGAGAGCAACTATTGCGTTGAAGATATAGGATTGCTAGCCGTAAGACTTGCCCTGGGGAAAGGGAGACAGTGGTTGGAAGGAGCTAACCGTCCGGTTACGATTTACACTGATTGCAAAACCCTAGCCCTTTTGAAGCAGGTCCAGCACCTGAATCCAAGACAAGGCCGGTGGTCACTGTTTTTTGACCAGTTCAACCTTATCTTATGCTCCCGACCCGGCCCTAAGAATGTTCCAGCCGACGCGCCTCCAGTTACCTTGGATCCTGTGAAGGTTAGCTTAGCAACAACCTGGGCGTCCTGCCAAGGGAGGGCCATCATTCCACGCCGTTCCCAGAGAGCAGCTCTCACTCGGGCCCATGCCCCCCAGGCGGGGGCCCATGTTGGCTGTAAAGGGACCTTAAACTTGTTGAACAAATTCTACAGGTGGCCGAAGGTGAGACGGGTCGTCCAGGCCTTTGTGAACTCGTGCCCGACCTGCGCCGTGCAAAAATCACTCTTTGGGAAACAATGTTTAGTCTGCCAGCTCCACTCCTTATGAACGTTTATTCCGGAAAAGATTCATTAAGCCGTCCAGTCCGCCAAGAATTGGGCGGATAGACATTGCCAGCCAGCACCAATCTACCTCCCAAGTGACCGTGTCTGGTTTAACACCAGAGATCTACAGCTACGTAGCCTGCCTCGAAGACTAGCTCCAAAATTCTGTGGGCCTTTCCGAGTTGCCGAACGAGTGGGAGCAGTCTCATACCGCCTACACCTACCCTCTTCCATGCGCATACATGATGTGTTCCATCTGTCATTGCTGAAGCCTCTTGTGTTGTCCAGATATCACTCCCAGGCTCCTGAACCCTCGGACCTTTCGGTACCGGACGAGGTTGCTTATCAAGTACGTGAAGTTTTGGATGTCCGGTTCCACCAACGCCGATGGGAATACTTGCTTGCCTGGGAGGCTTGCGGACCTGAGGATAACTCTTGGGAACCGGCCCATAATATCCTCGACAAGGACTTATTACAGCAGTTCCATCTGGATCACCCAAGTAAACCCGGACCGGCTAAGAGGGGGCATAAGAGGGGAGGTACTGTTGCGGTCCTGGCCGCGAGCACCGTGGCCAGGCCCTTACCTCCTTGTTCCCGGACCTGCTCCTGCCTCCAGAGCCCTGGCTTGCAGCCTGTTTGGTGGCGTCCCCGCTGGGGCTGCACCGCCACGAAGGTACCTGAGCACACCCAGCTTCTAGGCGCGCATGTGCGCCACTTGGGCGCCTTTCTAGCCCGTTTCCCGCCAGTGGTGACTCCGCCCAGTTCCTGACGTCAGACGCCGCGGCCTTGATAAGCCGGCCTCGGCCATCCAGTCCTCGCCTTGCAACGGGTTAGCCTCCCGGTTTCCTGTTGCGCTGTGCCCCGGAGTGACTCGCTTGGCTTCGTCGCTCCGTTCCTGCTACAGTACTTGCTTGGTTCCTGCCTGCCTACTACAGTACCTGCTTGGTGCCTGCTTGTCAGCTACAGTGCCAGCTTGGTTCCTGCTCGCTAGACACAGAGCCTGCTTGGTCCCCGCTCATCAGCTACAGTGCCAGCCTGGTTCCTGCTTGCCAGCCACAGAGCCTGCTTAGTCCCTGTTCGTCAGCTACAGTGCCAGCTTGGTTCCTGTTCACCAGCCACAGAGCCTGCTTGGTCCCTGCTCATCAGCTATAGTGCCAGCTTGGTTCCTGCTTGTCACCTACAGTGCCTGTTTGGTTCCGGCTTGCCACCTACAGAGCCAACCTGGTTCCAGTACCCGAGTCTTGCTGCAGTTCTGCCTGGTTCCAGAACCCGAACCCAGTTACAGTATTGCTACTGTCCTAGTCTGGTTCCAGTTACCTGTCCTGATCCACGACCCCCCTAAGTCCCAGCGGCCGGGCCCCTACGGGCTCCTCCCAGGGGGGCTTCGGCTTCCAAGGGTGAAGCCACCTAAGTCCCAGCGGTTGGGCTCCTATGGGCTCCTCCCGGGGGAGTATCAGCTTCCAGGGTGAAGAGCATCTACGTCCCACTTGAACATCTGCCTCCTGGCCTGCTATTCATTAGAGACATTGACCATCTATTCCCAGTCTCCAGCAGGTCAGCCCAAGGGTCCACTAAACTGAGACTCCCACAACAGCAAGTGCGTATTGGCCATGCAGGAAATATTTTGCATCACAGGGATTAGCTAATAGCCTCATCTACATGTACTTTACATGTGATCACTATTAGTTACATGTTCGATTGGATGTGGGTTTTTTGATTCGCTTACCCCCATTTCGCATCAAAGGTTATGGACGCGCATCCAATCTCCTGATGAGCTGTGCGCTGGCCACAGCGCACGGTATTGCATCAGCCTAAAAGGATGGTATAACTTCAGATCCTTTTAAATTTAACTGTGTGCTTTCTCTGGGAAGAAAAAGGGAGAAAATTGGAATAGATTCCACCAGTTCATGGAGGGGAAGGAATGTGCCTTTCCAGCTATGATTTTCTCTAGCCTGGCTTTGAGTCTGACCTCAGCATTTTGCTTAAGTGCCTCTAAAGCATGTTTGGAAAGATTTATACTGCTGCTATCTGCTAATCCAAGGGATGTAACATTTCTGTGATTTGTCTGTAGATGTGGATGTTATAAATATCTTAACTCCTGTAAATAAAACAGACACATTGGAACCACCACTTCTTATTCCAGTCTAAGTTAATTGTCTGAATATGAACCATCAGTGAAGAAAAGAATTGTGGTTTTCCTTTAAAGTAAAACCCTATGCCTGTGCTAAAAAGCAGCTGTGACATCCACAGAGAGGTCTGATCAACCATTTCCTGGGCAGCATTCACCCCTCTGGCCCACTATGCTACTTGTTCAACCGCAGACTAAATAGAATCCAGAACCCGTTTTCAGGGTGAATACCACTACACAGGGCTGCAGTTATTTCCAAACAGATAAACTGCATATTTATTAAAATAGTTTATGAATTTTAATACATTGGTTTTCAGAGCAGTCTTTGACGTTTTCTATGTAGATTCCAACAGGGTGTGTACAGCGTGGAGTCAGTGAAAGTAGTAAAAAGGGTGTTGTTGTCAGAAGGTGTCAAAGCCCTGCTGGAGGATGAGGTAGGGTTTTGAGCTGACTGTTGACAGGCCATCCATGGACCATTGCTCTCTATTTGTTCACTGCCTTTGTCACATTCTTCACAGATTTCAGCAACACCTGCATCCCCTGTGTTGTCCAGACACAGTTGTCCCAATACAACTGGGTGGGCATCAGGTGTGGATGGTGGAAGGTGTGCCTCTCCACTGTCTGTACAGGATGCATCTGCCCAGATTACTTTAGAGTTCGCTGTATTGGACTGCTGTAGAATGTCTCTAACTTCAGGAACTCTGCTATTGACTTCATTTGGAAGCTCTCTGAACTCTCTCAGTCTGACACGCTAAGTATGAACTCTATGGGGAAGTTTCAGTCAGCAGAGATTCAGCCTCCTCTTCAGATTCCCAAGGTTGGCTGGTGTATTCAGCCTCTTCCACTAGTGCAGTCCTGGCCTAGGATGGAGCTGTGTGTATGCTGTGTGCAGCAATAACACCTATTACAACAAGAAGAAACAAGTTGCCACACAAACAGCAAATCTCAAGATTGACCCCCTCCTGGAAAAAGGGTCACTGCCACCTTTCACCAATCACAATGATCATACAAGGCTAGCCACCGATGTGTGCAGCGCTGAACACTGGACTTTGCTAAGGAACTGTAAACTGCAGATTTGCTGTCTTATTCTATTGTCATATTCAGGCCTTGAGACACCCTGAGGTTTTCCAGGCCCAAGATACTGCAGAGCCTTTCATTTAGTCTGCTCAGCCAATAATAAAAAGCATCGCCACCTCCTGTCTCCTTTTTCAAAAGGTAGAATTGTAAGAGATTTATTGACATCTTTTAGTTTGAAAATCTAAAACTACAGCCACTAGAGTAAAATCTGGTTCTAGGCTACTGGGCCATTTCAAATGTGGTAAATGTTCATATTGTTTTTTTATTGTTAACACTAAGAAAATTATTTCTCTGAAAGATGGTTTGACAATCCCTACTGAATCCTTCACCATACGGGATTTAACTTTTGTCATCTACGATATTACTTGCCTGATACATTCTTTTTTGTTAATCACTTGTTGCGGGTGGGTGCCGCAACCGGGCCTCTTCACCTCGCACTACCCTCCCCTAGCTCCGGTCTAGCCGCTGCCGCTGGCTCCTGCCATCCCCAACGCTCAACGCAGCCCTCTCCGGCTTCCTCCATGCCGCAGGCCTCACAGCGGAGCTCCTGTCAGGGCTCTGTGTCTTTGGCCACCTCGGCCCCGCCCCTAGGCATGTGCGTGGCCGACATCCTCAGTTTTAAAGGGCCAAGCACGGGAAACCTGATTCAGATGCACCCCGATGACATCATATAGCCTTAGTATAAATAGTGAGCCTTGTCCCCAGGACCTCACCTTGGCAATTGGGTCGACACCATGGTGTACTAATTTGCCTATTCCTTGTTCCAGCGTCTCCATGTGTCCCTGTGTCCTTACTCAGGTAGTATCTTACCGGACTGATATCTGGTACTGACCTCGGCCTGCCTGACTACTCTCCCATCTGCTGCCTGGAACTGACCACTGCCTGCCTGACTACTCTCTTTGTCTGCTGCCTGGAACTGACCCTCGCTTGCCTTGACTATGCTCGGACTGACCTTGGTATTGACCCCTGCTTTGGCTGACCACTTCTGGATGGATTCTCTGGCTTTGACCCTTGCGCTTCACTCGGGCACACTCTTCTGGCCTTCCGTGACTACCAAACTGACCTGCTTGGATTCCATCCGCGGCCTTCACCTGACTAGACCGACAGGCACCGCCTGTCTCGCCCGGAGAGCCTTTCTGAACTGTTACCTCCCTGAGGTCTCCAGAGCTTCCAGTTTGGGTCTAGTCCATCCTCTCTGCATCAGCCACGCACCCTTGCTCATGGTGGGCATACCCCTCTGCTACTTCTCCGGGAGACCATCTGAGGCCCACCTAAGTCCAGGTGGTCCGGGTACCCAAGGGCTCAACCTGCAGAAACCCCGGACTAGCTCCAGCTAGCCAATATCTCCTCATGTGCTCCGCCTCCTGGTGGCAGGTGCTTTCTGGATCCGACCAGAGGGCCGTACCAATTCTGCATCAATCCAAGGGTCCACCTCCAATGCAACATCACTTTTATTGTTGGACACTATTTGCCTGTGCAATTTAATATATGTAGGTTAAGCAGAGATCAATAAAACTAGAACTGTGTAACTGAAAATGCTTGAGAATGAAACAAATTAATTTGCCTTTGATGGCACTTTTTGTTGACTACAAACAATCTTTCCGGTATCATCAACACTATCAAAAGAGACTGGCAAGATTATGAGCAGAAGTTGGTTTCAGCCAGAAGAGAGGTGGATTTATTTATTTATCTCCTATCGTTTACTTGTGTAAATTAATAACCTGTCCTTTCTCTTCCTCTAAGCCAAGTTCTTATCACCTTGTTATATGTAACTGCCTTTTCAGCACCATTGTTATTGTTATGTTTACTTTGCACCCCTGTTTTATGTGAACCAGCATGATGTGACTGCTGTCTCGAATGCCGGTATATAAAAAATCTAAATAAATAAATAAATAAATTTAGATATCTTGGTACATAATATACTAAATAATGGACGCAGATTGGTCCATAATTTATTTCTTTTATAGTATACATTTAAGATGATCATTTACAGTGATCACTTCTCATTTCATCATATACTTTATGTCTAGTGGTCCCTGGTAAACAGTGGGGCCCAGACTGGCCCCTAGGCTCCAGGCCAGTCAATTCCATCTTTCCCAATGATGTCAACTGGCCTTTGCTCCTATCGCGTGATGGATCAAAGGCCAGTTGGTGCTCTGGGACCCACGACACCAGGGACTACTTCTAAAGTTATGAGAGGGAGATCTGAGAATTTTGGGGATAGACTACTAGACTTTCAGGGACTATTTTCATAGAAGGGGGTGGGGATGTGGGGCGTAGGATGCCTTCGAGGGGAGAACCCAGAGGGAGTGTTGGAACCCAGGGTGAGAAATTTTTGCAGAAAAGGGAGGAGTTTGGGTAGGGGGATGGGGCCTCACCATATGATTTTAATCTTATTTTTTTTATATTTTTTTACTTTCGGGCCACCTTTAGAGGTGATCAGGGGGTGGGTGGGAGACTTCCAAGACACCCAAGGGGATTTGCGTATGCAGAGACTGTGTTAGGGCCAATGCTTGCTATTTTAGAGATGGTGGCCCTGTGCCATCACACATTTTTGCCCTATCCCTGAGATATTTTTCATTACTGATTTTTTCTGCAACAAAACATATGGGGAAATGGCCACAATATTTTACCAGGGAGGGGACAATTATAACAGAAATCCCTCCCCTCATGATATTTTGCCCCTCCTGTAATAAAATATTGTATTTTGATTAATGACCCCCTTAGATAGACTATCATGAACTGTCAGGCGGTTTAAATGCCTTTGTGGATGCGGCTTTAGAATTTCACTTCCATTATTTTTATTTTTTCTTGCAGTGAAAATGGAACCTGTATTCATGATAGAAAAATAAGTGCTCGCTTCATTCTGACAAAGCATATGCCATAAATTAAAAAAAGAAAAAACTAGTTTACTAGACAAGAAAGGGTTGCTGTTAAATGTATCCTATCACAGATGAACCAGAAAAGCTGAAGGAAATGAGGAACATAATCTTTGTTAAAAATCAACTTGTATTCCTCTAAGAAGTTGTATTAATACCTTCTTTTAAGTCTTCAGATTTTATTTAATCAATTCATCCCTTCTTTTTACTAGATTAATTTGGTTACATTTATAAAACCACCTTATCTTGTGAGTCCAAGGCAGCTTACAGTATTAACATCAAAAATATTAAACAAATATGACTAAACATTGACTAATAACATCCAACTTCAAACACAATTAACAAAACCAACATACAATATAAAACAAATCAGCATAACATTTTTAAAAAATCCTAAACAGGAAGTCAAACATGAAACCATAAGATTATAATCTGAGGCTGACAGGCTGAAGTAAATTGATGGGTTTTTATTCTTTTCCTTAAACTGAAGCAAAGTGAGACAAAATACAATTCTAGTGGATTGTTGTTCCATAAATAAAGTGCAATAGAGAAAAATGCCTTGTAAAGTACAGGCTTATATATACACAAGACGGTGTACCTCCTCTGCAGATTCTCAACCCATTTAGTAGTTTGTATCACAAAAGAAATCAAAGCTGGTTTTCAGACATGACTTTCATTAAAATAACCTCTCAGTCTTCTTTGTTTGTTTGTTATCCTACAAATCTACAAAGTGACTCTAAAAATGAAAACAGACCTTTTGTTTCGGTTGAGTCTTGAGGTTAATGAAATGGCATCTAAGGACAAACCATGAAGCTGTAGATTGTCTGGTGTGGAAATTAGAAGCAAGCATTGCTTAACCATTTAACTAGAGAACATTAGAACATAAGAACATTGAGCCCAGTATTCTGTCTCTGACAGTGGCCTGTCCGGGTCACAAGTACCCAGCAGATCCCAAATTGTTGATCTATTTCTTGTAGCTTTCTCCCAGGGATAAGGGCTGCTTTGCCTTTCAGAAGTCTACCTGGCTACCTGGCTACTTCCACAGAGGCTCTCTCTCTCTCTACTCTACTTTATTCCACTCTCTCTCCCCCCTCCTACCAAAAAAGGATTTGCAATTTTTAGCACAAATCCCATTTCGGGCATATTGCACAGCATAATGCCAGGAAAAAAGGTGTAGTTATTTTTGGCATGAAAACGTGCGATAACGTGCGTTATGCTATTGTACACAATGTTAAACACCCCTCTTTTTCATAAACTCCACCCAAACTCCTCCCTTTTGTCTAAATTTTTAGAATTTGCATACATTTCACGATGTGTTATTTATCACGTGTTATGGCATTATTGTGGGTTTTAGGGCCCTGATGCCCGCGATAAGGCCCTAATGACCCTGACAGTATGGTTTAAAAGAGGATTGGACAAGTTCCTGAAAGAAAAGTTCATAAACAGTTTAAAGGGGCTGTGTAGTCCCCAGTCCTCCGCCTGGGCCTAATTGGTGAAATCCATAGGGGTCCAATGAGATGCTATCTCCCCCCCCACCCCCTGCCCTGACGTGGCAAAAGTTTCACAAATATTCCAACAAGTATCTCGGGTGTAGTCCCATCCCCAGTCCCCAAGCCCCTTCCCTTGGTAATCCAAAAAGTGAACTCCCTCATACCCAGGACCTCTTCTCCCTCTTCTCCTCTCCTTCAACCTCAGACCTCTTACTATTAGTCCCTGGGGGTCTAGCAGTGGTGACAGGAATGTACCCTAGGCCTCCAGGTGTGGCAGTGCCATTTTCAAAATGATACCAGCCAGCTTCAGGTGCCCTTTGTGCCCTGTTACCCTATCAAGAGATTTTCAGTGGTGGTGGCTTAGCTGAATATCGGTGCTGTACAGCAGCATTTAGCCAGATAACAAAAAAAAAAAGGTGTTTTAAAATATTTTGGGGTCATGACTAAAAGTTAACCAGATAAGTGCAATTTTCAGCGGTACCTGATCGAACAATGTTTGACATCTACCAACTATTCTTAGACCTACTGTTCGGCGAATTTAGAAGCAGACCTTTCGAAATAGGCAGATAACTTTGTCCCAGTAGCACTTTACAAAGCTGATTGATTCCTAGCAAAGAGCCAGAATGAAAATGAGATCAAGGACCAGTAGTTCAAATACTACATGCAAAATGCACATCAAATTTACTTGCCTTTTAGCATCAAAAAATTGTGAAACGTCTGAGTAGCTCAAATTAAAGACTAAAAAAAAATCTAATCTAGTAGCTTCCATTGGGTGTTGTCAACAGCTTAGGTCCATTAGTCTCCAAAAACGTTCATAGTTTTAATTGAAAGTTTAATGTGATTGTCACCTCTCTCTTTCTTTCTCCCCTCCCCACCCCCCACTCTGCACGATACATACAGTGCAGAATGGAGAAGTAGCTGTAGATGGGAAATAAGGGTTAAAATGCCACTTCTCCCATCGATATTCCTTGTCACCTTGCGCAAATCACGTCACCCTCTTCCCCCCTCCCCATTGTCTGAAGTACAAGCTTCAATTGCAAGCCCTCCAGGGTAGGGAAATACCTTCTGTACCTGAAAGGAGCTCTTCATGAGCTTGGGTTGGATTTGGAAAGGCAAGTCATTAAATCTAAAGTCCTACTCTACACACACAATTTTCATTGTGAAATGTGTCAGCTTGGTTGCATCACGGAGCTCTAGACTGTCTCGCTCCAAGCAGCAATAATTACTCTGAAGTTTCATTCGAGCCCCTGCTCATCTTTTTCCCTGCACACCGACACCATAGTTTACTGCTCTGTGGCTGCACACACTGACTTGTTGTTTTTTCTAATCATTTAATTAAATTACTTTTTACTTGACTTATTTTTTTTCTTCATTTCAGCAGCTTTTTCGCCCTGGAAGATTTAATTTCACATGAGTGGCTCTACACATTTCATCTTCGTCCTTTCCTGCTTGAGGCATTTCTTCTCCCTGTCTGCATGTATTTTGGGGGGTTTTTTTCTTTTATTTAATACTTTCCCTACTATATTTTCTCCCATATATTCTCACCTCTTTATAGGAACGTATATTATCTATTTTCCTGTATATGAATTTCTGAGGTTTTGTACATGTTTTCCTTAGGTGTACATTTCTGTGAAGTAAGATTTCCCTTGATTCTTTTTCATAATTTGTTTTAATGTATATTTATTGCCGTATCATCCTCATATACACGACAACCCCCTCTGTTTAAGAAGAAATTAGAAAAATATGAGAATGTCCTCCCCCTCCCCCCTTTGTTCCTCTTCCCCTTTTAATCTCCCTTCCATAATCTCAATCTTTTCTCTCCCCTTTTCTCCAGTTTTGCCTTTCCCTTCTGCTCGTGCTTTCCCCCTGGGGCAAAGCAGTCAGCTTCTCCTTTCCCCCAATAGTGGTGAGCTGGCTCTTCGTCAGCATGTCTGTGCAGGACACCTTACTTTCCCACACAAGTAGCTGGACAGGGTAGGCCAGCAGGGTCATGTCCCCTACCAAGTTTTTGCCCCACATGACGACACCCAATAGGGCACTTAGGGGGAAAAGGGACAGAAGTCAGTTTATTTGCCCCCGACCCTCAACCATAAAGAACATAAGAACATAAGAACATGCCACACTGGATCAGACCAAGGGTCCATCAAGCCCAGCATCCTGTTTCCAACAGTGGCCAATCCAGGCCACAAGAACCTGGCAACTACCCAAAAACTAAGTCTATTCCATGTTACCGTTGCTAGTAATAGCAGTGGTTATTATCTAAGTCAACTTAATTAATAGCAGGTAATGGACTTCTCCTCCAAGAACTTATCCAATCCTTTTTCAAACACAGCGGGGGTCCGGGAGCGACCTCCTGCACTCGGGCCGTATTGCAAAATGGCGCCGGCCGTATGGCCGTATTGCAAAATGGTGCCGGCCGTATGGCCATACGGCCGTCGCCATTTTGCAATACGGCAATACGGCCCGAGTGCAGGAGGTCGCTCCCAGAACCCCGCTGGACTTTTGGCAAGTCTTATGGGGGTCAGGAGGCCCCCCCAAGCTGGCCAAAAGTCCCTGGGGGTCCAGCGGGGGTCCGGGAGCGATCTCCTGCGCTTGTGACATTGGGGGACAGGAACCAAAATGGCGCCGGCGCTACCTTTGCCCTATCATATGACAGGGCAAAGGTAGCACCGGCGCCATTTCTATTAACGCAGCCGTGGCCCGAGAGTGGGCTGGGGGGATATGATAGAGGTGTTTAAAATCATGAGAGGTATAGAACGGGTAGATGTGAATCGGTTATGTACTCTTTCGGATAGTAGAAAGACTAGGGGGCACTCCATGAAGTTAGCATGGGGCACATTTAAAACTAATCGGAGAAAGTTCTTTTTTACTCAACGCACAATTAAACTCTGGAATTTGTTGCCAGAGAATGTGGTTCGTGCAGTTAGTATAGCTGTGTTTAAAAAAGGATTGGATAAGTTCTTGGAGGAGAAGTCCATTACCTGCTATTAAGTTCACTTAGAGAATAGCCACTGCCATTAGCAATGGTTACATGGAATAGACTTAGTTTTTGGGTACTTGCCAGGTTCTTATGGCCTGGATTGGCCACTGTTGGAAACAGGATGCTGGGCTTGATGGACCCTTGGTCTGACCCAGTATGGCATTTTCTTATGTTCTTATGTTCTTATGAGCCCCCACTGGACCCCAGGTAATTTAAAATATTTTGGGGGGGTTCGGGAGGGTGGGGGATTTATTTTAAAGGGTCGGGGTGAGTTTTAGGGTTGTTTTAGTGTGCCGGTTTTCCCGTCCTCCCCCGATTTATGATTTAAACAATTTAAAAAAAAAACAAAGCCGCGACGATCAGATTCCCTCCCCCCCAGCCAAAATCGATCGTTAAGACGATCAATCACACGATTCACATCTCTAGTTCTTAGTACTAGGATTCTGTTGTCGCCACACATCCACTAAATCCCATTTAGTAATAATTCCCTGGAGCTTCTTCCTTGGTTGTCTCGTCCCCATCTCATTCCCTCCAGAGTTATCCAAATGGGGGCAGAGTGTTAGATTGAAGTCCCCCAAAATTATTAATGACCCCTCCGCTTCCTTGGTAAGCAGTTGGTCAAGAGAATCCAGGAAGCTCACTTGGTTAGTATTAGGGGCATAAATATTTAGGAGGGAATACAGTATCCCCTGATACTCTAATTTAATCAGGAAATAGTGTGCATCCTTGTCTTCTATATGTGAGTGGAGCACCCAATCATACCCTGTCTTATGTTGCGATTCCGGGCCGCCCCCGGAATCGCCACTCACCGGCTCGCGGGTTGACGCGGATCCCGCGCTCCCCAGGGCCCCGGGGACGCCGCCGACCGCAGGTCCGGCGTTCCCCCAGCTCGCCCGGGCCTACAGCCGCTTCTGCTGCCGTTCCCCTGCCTCGCCGGAGCAGCCGGCGCCTCGCAGCGCTAAGCCCCGCCCCCTAGACGCACGCGCGCGTCTCTTTTGATTATTTAAAGGGGCCAGCGCGGGAAAGCCTTGGGGACGCCCCTGATGATGTCAGATGCCTCCAGGGTACTTAAACCCTGCAGCCAGGCCTAATCGTCGCCTTGCAACGAGGTTCCCAGGCTTGCTCCTGTCTCCAGTTGCTGCGTTCCTGCTGTCTCGGCTTCCACTTGGTTCCTGACTCGGATTGGCATACGTTTCCTCTTGGCTTCTGACCCCGGACTGGTAATTGGATTTCTTCTGGCTTCTGACCTTGGACCGGCTTCCGTTGACCCCCTGGCTTCCGACCCCAGACCGGCTTACGTGGATTCTCTGGCTTCTGACCTCGGACTGGCTGACGGTGATCCATCGGTTCCTGACTCCGGATTGGCGAGCAAAGACCCTTCGACACTCAACCTTGGACTGCAGCGGACCAGGCCCCCGTGGGCCCTCCTAAGCCCCAGCGGCCGGGTTCCTACGGGCTCCTCCTGGGGGGACTCCGGCTTCCAGGGTGAATCTCCTAAGTCCCAGCGGCCGAACTCCTACGAGCTCCTCTCGGGGGAGGATCGGCTTCCAGGGCGAAGGTTCTCTCAGCACAGTGCCAGCGCCTTCATCACCGCCTTCCTCGCCAGAGCTCTTGGTCGCATAGAGCTCCCAGGATTCCACCTTCGACCAGCCGCTAGTCTGTCAGCTCCGCCTCCCGGTCGGGGTCGCTGCTACAAACATCTACAGCAGCTCCTCTTCCGGCTCCGATCGGCCCAAGGGTCCACGAATCCAACAGATTGCAAGGCCATGGACCCGGCGGACCTTGCTGGCCTAAAAGCCATTCCGGGTATTGCCCAGAAGCTGCAGCAACAGCAATCCTGCCTGGATACCTTGATGTCTGCCGTCCAATGCCTGACGGACCGGGTAGGAGGGACTTCTGCAGCTCACTCCGCAGCTTCCACGTCTCAGATCCACTCAAATTCCCCTGTTCCGGTACAGATGCCAGCACCTCCTAGGTACTCTGGGAATCCGAAGACCTGTCGGGGATTCCTTAATCACTGTTACATTCGTTTTGACCTCCTGCCAGCACAGTTCACCACAGACCGAGCAAAGACGACATACATTATTTCTCTGCTGGATGGGAAACCTTTGACTTGGGCTTCCTCCCTTTGGGAGCGCCAAGATTCCCGTTTAAATAACCTCGTGCAATTTGTCAAGGCTTTCCGCAGGATATTTGACGAACCATCCCGGGCCTCCACAGCTGCCTCAGAGATCCTTCAACTGAAGCAAGGAAATCGCCCCCTTGAAGAATTTGCAATGGAATTCCAAACCCTGGCCAGCGAACTGGGTTGGGGCGAGGACAGCTTGCATGGGATCTTCCTGGAGGGTCTGTCTTCTCGGCTCCAGGATGAACTGGCGGCCCGAGATCTTCCGGACGACTTGCAGGAACTTATTGAATTGGCCGGGCGCGTGGACCGGCGTATCCAGCGCCGGTTCCGAGAGCGAAGGCCCGCCCAGGGGCTCTCCGTCCGTCGGACCACTCCGCCTCGAGCTCGGCCTTCACCACCTGCAGCCACAACTCCATCTACAGAGGAACCTATGCAGTTGGGCTGCGGCCCTCTATCTTCCGAGGAGCGCAGACGCCGCCGTACCTTAGGACTGTGTCTTTACTGCGGGGCCCAGGGGCATTTTCTGGCCCGTTGTACCGAACGGCCGGGAAACGCCCGAACCTAGAGCTCAGCGGGGAGTTGACTCTAGGCAACATTTCTCCCAGCTCCCCATGCACCGTTCCTGTACGACTTTGCCTTCCAGAGGGAGACTTCGACACCCTAGCCCTAATCGACTCTGGATCCGGGGGGAATTTCGTCCTCCAGGAGCTGGTACAGCAGCTACAGCTCGAGGTCCGTCCGCAGGAACCGCCTGTGCGGGTTTCTTCCATTCAAGGGAACCCCCTTCCTGGGTTAATATCCACTCGCACCAGTCCTCTGAAGCTCCAGGTTGGAGCCCTCCACCAGGAGGAAATCTCGTTTCTTATTCTCGAAAAATCCATCCACCCAGTCATCCTGGGTCTACCCTGGCTTAGGGAACACTCCCCGGTGATTGATTGGAGGTCCCTTCAGATCGTCTCCTGGAGTCCGGCGTGCCGCCGTCATTGCCTTCCCGCACGCCCACTACAACCCGTCTCACTCTGCACAGCCCCGTTAACGGTTCCTCCCCAGTACCATGCATTCCAGGATGTCTTCTCCAAAGAAAAGGCAGAGCTGCTCCCGGAGCATCGACCATTTGATTGCGCAATTAATTTACTTCCAGGAACTACACCGCCCCGTGGGAGAGTTTACCCTTTGTCTCTGCCAGAGACCCAAGCCATGTCAGCCTATATAAAGGAGAACTTGGATCGGGGTTTCATCAGGCCATCGAAATCCCCGGCCGGAGCCGGGTTTTTCTTCGTGGGAAAGAAGGATGGGTCTCTTCGCCCCTGTATAGATTATCGGGGCTTGAACCAGATCACTCGCAGGGATCGTTATCCGTTGCCTCTGATTCCGGAGTTGCTGGACCGCCTCCAAGGCGCTCGCGTCTTCACTAAATTGGACCTCCGAGGCGCCTATAACCTCGTCCGCATACGCCCTGGGGACGAGTGGAAGACCGCTTTTAATACCAGGGACGGCCATTATGAATACCTGGTCATGCCTTTTGGCCTCTGCAACGCCCCCGCGATATTCCAAAACCTGATGAACGAGGTGCTCCGTGACTTCTTATACACTTCCGTCATCGTATATTTAGACGATGTACTGATATATTCTCAGGACCTCGAGGCACATCGGCAACATGTGCGCCAAGTTCTACTGAAACTAAGGGAGAATCGTTTATACGCCAAACTAGAAAAGTGCCAATTCGAACAGGAGTCTCTGCCATTCTTGGGGTATATTGTCTCCTCCACTGGCTTCCGTATGGACCCCGACAAAGTGAGCGCCATCAGGACCTGGCCACAGCCGTCGGGGGTGAAAGCACTCCAACGATTCTTAGGATTCGCTAATTTCTACCGACAGTTCATCCCGCATTACTCCAGTCTGGTAGCCCCCCTGACGGCCCTTACACGAAAGGGCGCGGATGCGCGAAACTGGTCCCCCGCTGCTACACAGGCCTTCCAGGATCTCAAGGACGCCTTCTTACAGGACACCTGTCTCCGTCATCCAGATCCTCAGCGTCAGTTTATCGTGGAGGTGGATGCCTCTGACGTCGCGGTAGGGGCGGTGCTGCTCCAAACCTCCCCGGCAGGCAAAACCTGGCCTTGCTCATACTTCTCCCGTAAGTTCTCACCGGCAGAGAGGAACTACGGGATTGGGGACAAAGAATTACTGGCCATAAAGTTGGCCTTTGAGGAGTGGCGCCAGTGGTTGGAGGGAGCTCAACATCCGGTTCTGGTGTACACCGACCACAAGAATTTACAGTATTTGTCACATGCACAGAGGCTCAACCCTCGGCAGGCCCGGTGGTCTCTCTTTTTTAGTCGGTTCGACTTCTCGCTTCGCTACCGACCCGCAGCCAAGAATGTTCGGGCGGATGCTCTCTCCCGCACTACCGAGGTTGAAGATGGGGAGGAAACTCCTCAATACATTCTAGATCCAGCTAAAGTGCTACTGGCGGCCACGGAGCTGGGTCCCGAAGGGAAGACGGTGGTTCCGGCTCGTTCCCGGAGAAGAGTCCTGGCATGGGCACACGACTCCCTGACGGCGGGCCACCCCGGAGTTACCCGAACCCTTGACTTGCTCACCGAGTTCTACTGGTGGCCAAGAGTGAGGGAGGATGTTCGGCTCTATGTCCAGTCCTGCCCCACATGCGCTCAACAAAAGCCACTTCCGGGCCGCCCCTGGGGCCTGCTCCAGCCACTCCCTATTCCCACGGAACCGTGGTCCCACTTATCCACAGATTTTGTGGTGGACTTGCCGCTCTCTGAGGGGAAAACCGTGATTTGGGTCACCGTTGATCGGTTTTCGAAGATGGCTCACTTCGTCCCGCTTCCCAAGCTACCTACGGCCCCTGAGTTGGCTGATCTATTTGTTCAACATATTTTCCGATTGCATGGCCTACCGTCGCATATCGCCTCAGATCGAGGCCCGCAATTCACAGCCAAGTACTGGAGGGCGTTATGCAGGAAATTCGGGGTACAACTGGATTTTACCACGGCATTCCACCCCCAGGGTAACGGACAGGTGGAACGAACTAACCGCTCCCTGAAGACATTTCTCAGGGCCTTTGTAGATGAGCTTCAAGACAACTGGGCCTCTCTCATCCCCTGGGCGGAATTCTCCTATAATCGCCACAAGCACTCCGCTACACTACAGCCTCCCTTCCAGCTAGTTTATGGGAGGGTGCCTAGACCTCCGTTGCCATTACCAGTGCAGGTTACCTCCCCGGCGGCACAACTAACAGCCAGTCAGCTCCAACGCCTCTGGCTTACTACTCAGGAAAAACTTCGCAGGACGGCCACCCGCTTTAAGGCTTATGCAGATAGGGCTCGACGGCCCGCTCCGGTCTTCCTACCCGGGACGAGGGTATGGCTAAGCACTAAACACATCCAATTGCGGACTCCGTCCATGAGACTAGCGCCGCGTTACATCGGACCTTTCCCGGTGGCCGAACGCATTGGGGCTGTATCCTACAGACTGCGCCTGCCATCCACGCTCAAGATCCATGACGTCTTCCATGTGTCCCTCCTCAAGCCACTGGTGCTCTCCCGATTCCGGCCGTCTCCGCCAGAACCCTCCGAAGTTTCCTCAGATCCGGATACCACCTACACGGTACAGGAGGTGCTGGATGTCCGGTTTCATCGTCGTCGGTGGGAATACCTCCTGTCCTGGGAGGGTTATGGCCCTGAAGAGAACTCGTGGGAACCCTCTACCCACATACTCGACAAAGCGCTCCTTCGTCAGTTTCATTCGGCCCATCCGGATAAGCCACGGCCTCCCGGGAGGGGGCGTAGGAGGGGGGGTACTGTTGCGATTCCGGGCCGCCCCGGAATCGCCACTCACCGGCTCGCGGGTTGACGCGGATCCCGCGCTCCCCAGGGCCCCGGGGACGCCGCCGACCGCAGGTCCGGCGTTCCCCCAGCTCGCCCGGGCCTACAGCCGCTTCTGCTGCCGTTCCCCTGCCTCGCCGGAGCAGCCGGCGCCTCGTGGCGCTAAGCCCCGCCCCCTAGACGCACGCGCGCGTCTCTTTTGATTATTTAAAGGGGCCAGCGCGGGAAAGCCTTGGGGACGCCCCTGATGATGTCAGATGCCTCCAGGGTACTTAAACCCTGCAGCCAGGCCTAATCGTCGCCTTGCAACGAGGTTCCCAGGCTTGCTCCTGTCTCCAGTTGCTGCGTTCCTGCTGTCTCGGCTTCCACTTGGTTCCTGACTCGGATTGGCATACGTTTCCTCTTGGCTTCTGACCCCGGACTGGTAATTGGATTTCTTCTGGCTTCTGACCTTGGACCGGCTTCCGTTGACCCCCTGGCTTCCGACCCCAGACCGGCTTACGTGGATTCTCTGGCTTCTGACCTCGGACTGGCTGACGGTGATCCATCGGTTCCTGACTCCGGATTGGCGAGCAAAGACCCTTCGACACTCAACCTTGGACTGCAGCGGACCAGGCCCCCGTGGGCCCTCCTAAGCCCCAGCGGCCGGGTTCCTACGGGCTCCTCCTGGGGGGACTCCGGCTTCCAGGGTGAATCTCCTAAGTCCCAGCGGCCGAACTCCTACGAGCTCCTCTCGGGGGAGGATCGGCTTCCAGGGCGAAGGTTCTCTCAGCACAGTGCCAGCGCCTTCATCACCGCCTTCCTCGCCAGAGCTCTTGGTCGCATAGAGCTCCCAGGATTCCACCTTCGACCAGCCGCTAGTCTGTCAGCTCCGCCTCCCGGTCAGAGTCGCTGCTACAAACATCTACAGCAGCTCCTCTTCCGGCTCCGATCGGCCCAAGGGTCCACGAATCCAACATCTTAAACAGAACACAAACCCCCGCATATTTATACGCTTTTGTCGCTGGGGAGAAAAATCGATAGGCAAATTGAGGCCAATTGAGAAGATGCTCATAACGTCGCTGCAAGTGAGTTTCCTGTAAACAGATAATCCCTCCCAGGTGGGCATACAAATCTAGCTGTAAGAGATGGCGTTTGCACGGTATATTAAGCCCTTTAACATTGAGAGAAAGAAGCTGAAGTGCCATTAGTCTTACATTATGTGATCTTGTCCCAAGCCCCCCTTACCCTCCATGCCAGACACCAAGAGACCCCTATAACATACCCCACCCCTCAAGAAAAAAACAGGTGCAAAAAAAGTCCCTCTCTCCCCCTGTATCCAAAGTATTCCCGAAGCTCATTTATTGTGCTAATGATCCCTCTCTCCCCCTCCCCTTCCCTTTCCCCTCTCCCTTCTTCAAGCGCCAGCTCTGCATGGTGTTCCTGCACAAGCAGGTTTGGGGTGATGTTCCCCCTCAGAGCAAAACTGCCTTACCCCGAGCACCATAAACCATAATTCCCCTTCATCCCCAGCCCCCCCCCCCCCCCCCCCCCCCATATAATACACTTTCCTAGTGACCATCACAATAGATATGTTTACCCATGACCAACCATTATTGGTGAACGAAGGTAACTGCCTGTGAGTGAGCAACAAACTTCAACAACAGAAAAACGTTATTCAAATTTGACAGAATCTCCCGAATAACTACAGGGATGCCATTCAGCCCTCGCTGGCTCGGACTCTGACACCAAGTGAGGATTCCTGCCATTTCAATCTTCTCCCCCCTTTTTCCACTCGCTGCCATCGGGGAGGACCTGTGTGTCCTTTGCTCTCCACTGCTGACGGTTGCTGAATGGAAAATCCCGCCGCAGTCAAAATGACTGCTGCCTCTGCTGGATTTGCCACCCGCGAAGTAGTTCCTTGGATAGTCATCGATATCTCAGCCGGGAAAAGCCACTTGAACCTGAGATTTTCTTTCCTCAATACTGAGGTGATCGGCAGGTAGGAATGGCATCTTTTTAAGGTGCCAGGACAAAGTCCAGTAGCACAGAAAAGTTTGATCCTGCCAATGCCATGTTTGCTTTTTCCGCACCGCCATAAGAACCCGTTCCTTAACAGGATATCGCAAAAAGCAGGCAATAATATCTCGAGGCAGATTACCACTCTGCGGCCCCAAGGTGCGATGTGCTCACTCAAGCTCTATGATTTGAGGGGACAGTTCTGTATCGGAACCCTCATTCTGTGACATGAAGAAATTGCACAATGAGTGGATGACCTCATGGCAGTCACTGTAGGCCTCCGATTCGGGGATCCCACGGAACCTCAAGTTGCATCTCCGGTTCTTATTTTCTAGGTCCTCGAGTTTTAAAGGCAACTCGTCTCCCCCTTTGGTCAAAGATTCGCAGTCAGATTGCAGCTGAGTTATTTTATGTTCCTGTGCTTCAAAGTGGACATCGCAGTCATCTACTCTGTGCCCGATCTCCCCCATTTCCTCTCGTATTTCCACCATCATTTCGAGTAATTCTTTTTTATTTGCCTTCATATCCCGCCGTAGGTCACTAAACCAGTCTGAACTCAGCTCTAGTAGGGACCTCCGAAAACGATTTATTATTCTTACCACTGGGGAAATCCAAGTCCTCCTCTGTCTGGGCCACCATTTTTGCCTCCGTACTAAGGCCCCATGTATCTGTTTCGTCTCTAAATCTAGAGAACGAATATTTGCTCAAGTCAGCCGATTTTTCATAAGAACATAAGAAAATGCCATACTGGGTCAGACCAAGGGTCCATCAAGCCCAGCATCCTGTTTCCAACAGTGGCCAATCCAGGCCATAAGAACCTGGCAAGTACCCAAAAACTAAGTCTATTCCATGTTACCATTGCTAATGGCAGTGGCTATTATCTAAGTGAACTTAATAGCAGGTAATGGACTTCTCCTCCAAGAACTTATCCAATCCTTTTTTAAACACAGCTATACTAACTGCACTAACCACATCATCTGGCAACAAGTTCCAGAGTTTAATTGTGCGTTGAGTAAAAAAGAACTTTCTCCGGTTAGTTTTAAATGTGCCCCATGCTAACTTCATGGAGTGCCCCCTAATCTTTCTACTATCCGAAAGAGTAAATAACCGATTCACATCTACCCGTTCTAGACCTCTCATGATTTTAAACACCTCTATCATATCCCCCCTCAGTCATCTCTTCTCCAAGCTGAAAAGTCCTAACCTCTTTATTCTTTTCTCATAGGGGAGTTGTTCCATTCCCCTTATCATTTTGGTAGCCTTTCTCTGTACCTTCTCCATCGCAATTATATCTTTTTTGAGATGCGGCGACCAGAATTGTACACAGTATTCAAGGTGCGGTCTCACCATGGAGCGATACAGAGGCATTATGACATTTTCCGTTTTATTCACCATTCCCTTTCTAATAATTCCCAACATTCTGTTTGCTTTTTTGACTGCCGCAGCACACTGTACCGATGATTTCAATGTGTTGTCCACTATGACACCTAGATCTCTTTCTTGAGTTGTAGCACCTAATATGGAACCCAACATTGTGTAATTATAGCATGGGTTATTTTTCCCTATATGTATCACCTTGCACTAATCCACATTAAATTTCATCTGCCATTTGGATGCCCAATTTTCCAGTCTCACAAGGTCTTCCTGCAATTTATCACAATCTGCTTGTGATTTAACTACTCTGAACAATTTTGTGTCATCTGCAAATTTGATTATCTCACTCGTCGTATTTTTTTTCAGATCATTTATAAATATATTGAAAAGTAAGGGTCCCAATACAGATCCCTGAGGCACTCCACTGTCCACTCCCTTCCACTGAGAAAATTGTCCATTTAATCCTACTCTTTGTTTCCTGTCTTTTAGCCAGTTTGCAATCCATGAAAGGACATCGCCACCAATCCCATGACTTTTTACTTTTCCTAGAAGCCTCTCATGAGGAACTTTGTCAAACACCTTCTGAAAATCCAAGTATACTGTATCTACCGGTTCACCTTTATCCACATGTTTATTAACTCCTTCAAAAAAGTGAAGCAGATTTGTGAGGCAAGACTTGCCCTGGGTAAAGCCATGCTGACTTTGTTCCATTAAACCATGTCTTTCTATATGTTCTGTGATTTTGATGTTTAGAACACTTTCCACTATTTTTCCTGGCACTGGCTAACCAGTCTGTAGTTTCCCGGATCGCCCCTGGAGCCCTTCTTAAATATTGGGGTTACATTTGCTATCCTCCAGTCTTCAGGTACAATGGATGATTTTAATAAGTTACAAATTTTTACTAATAGGTCTGAAATTTCATTTTTTAGTTCCTTCAGAACTCTGGGGTGTATACCATCCGGTCCAGGTGATTTACTACTCTTCAGTTTGTCAATCAGGCCTACCACATCTTCTAAGTTCACTGTGATTTGATTCAGTCCATCTGAATCATTACCCTTGAAAACCTTCTCCATTACGGGTACCTCCCCATCATCCTCTTCAGTAAACACCGAAGCAAAGAAATCATTTAATCTTTCCGCAATGGCCTTATCTTCTCTAAGTGCCCCTTTAACCCCTCGATCATCTAACGGTCCAACTGACTCCCTCACAGGCTTTCTGCTTCGGATATATTTAAAAAAGTTTTTACTGTGAGTTTTTGCCTCTACAGCCAACTTCTTTTCAAATTCTCTCTTAGCCTGTCTTATCAATGTCTTACATTTAATTTGCCAATGTTTATGGTTTATCCTATTTTCTTCTGTTGGATCCTTCTTTCAATTTTTGAATGAAGATCTTTTGGCTAAAATAGCTTCTTTCACCTCCCCTTTTAACCATGCCGGTAATCATTTTGCCTTCTTTCCACCTTTCTTAATGTGTGGAATACATCTGGACTGGCTTCTAGAATGGTATTTTTTAACAATGACCACGCCTCTTGGACATTTTTTACTTTTGTAGCTGCTCCTTTCAGTTTTTTTCTAACAATTTTTCTCATTTTATCAAAGTTTCCCTTTTGAAAGTTTAGCACGAGAGCCTTGGATTTGCACACTGTTCCTTTTCCAGTCATTAAATCAAATTTGATCATATTATGATCACTATTGCCAAGCGGCCCCACCACCGTTACCTCTCTCACCAAGTCCTGTGCTCCACTGAGAATTAGATCTAAAATTGCTCCCTCTCTCGTCGGTTCCTGAACCAGTTGCTCCATAAAGCTATCATTTATTCCATCCAGGAATGTTATCTCTCTAGCGTGACTCGATGATACATTTACCCAGTCTATATTGGGGTAATTGAAGTCTCCCATTATTACTGCACTACCAATATTCGTTGTATTCATGGTGAAGCGAAATGTATCGCATTTCCCCATGGATACAACAAATTTTCGCCAAATTATTCGGCCACCAATTTAAACAACCCCCCCCCCACCCTCCTGATCCCCCCCAAGACTTACCAAAACTCCCGGGGGGTCCGAGAACCATCCCCTGCACTCTCACACCCTCGGTACCAGTTCAAAATGGCGCCGATAGCCTTTGACCTGCTATGTCACAGGGGCTACCGGTGCCATTGGTCAGCCCCTGTCACATGGCCATCGGCGCCATCTTGCACTCCTGCAATGTGACAGGGGCTGACCAATGGCGTCGGTAGCCCCTGTGACATAGTAAGGGCAAGGCTATCGGCGCCATTTTGGTTCCTGGCACCCGACGGCACGTGTGCAGGAAATTGCTCCTGGACCCCCGCTGGACCCCCAGGGACTTTTGGCCAGCTTGGGGGGCCTCTTGACCCCCACAAGACTTGCCAAAAGTCCAGCGGGGGTCCGGGAGTGACCTCCTGTACTCGGGCCTAATTGCCAGTATTCAAAATGTCACAGGGGCCGAGGGTCGGCCCCTGTGACATAGTGAGGGCAAAGGCTAGCGCCGGCGCCATTTTGAATACTGGCAGCCGCTAGCCTTTGCCCTCACTATATCACCAACCGTCAGCCCCTGTGACATAGTGAGGGCAAAGGCTAGCGCCGGCGCCATTTTGAATACTGGAAATACGGCCCGAGTGCAGGAGGTCGCTCCCGGACCCCCGCTGGACTTTTGGCAAGTCTTGTGGGACTCAGGAGGCCCCCCAAGCTGGCCAAAAGTCCCTGGGGGTCCAGCGGGAGTCCAGGAGCGATCTCCTGCACTTGTGCCGTCAGGTGCCAGGAACCAAAATGGCGCAGATAGCCTTGCCCTTACTATGTCACAGGGGCTACCAACGCCATTGGTCAGCCCCTGTCACATGGCAGGAGCACAAGATGGCACCAATGGCCATGTGACAGGGGCTGACCAAAGGCGCCGGTAGCCTCTGTGACATGGTAGGGCTATTGGCGCCATTTTGAACTGGTACAGTGCTCCCGGACCCCTGCTGGACCACCAGGGAGTTTTGGTAAGTCTTGGGGTGATCAGGAGGGTGGGGGGTTGTAATAAATTTAATTTTAGCCGGGTAACGAATAGGACTAGACGTATAACCATATCGGGACGCCATACGGACGTATAAAACGTATCTGTCACCCGATGAATACGTATCCCGAATGCAACGTATGGCGTCCCTCTGCACATCCCTAACCTCTGTAAATGTCCCTCTCCGGGGGTCTAGATGTGGATTATTTGCTATTTATCCTTCTGGGTGCTCAGGAGCTCACCTTTCAGACTGCCATTTCGCTCCGTGGTCAGACCACGCCCCTATCTAAATGCTTTCTGATTGTATTCTTTATAAAAGTTTCCACGATTTTTCCTGGCACTGAAGTCAGACTCACCCATCTATAGTTTCCGGATCACCCCTGGAGCCCTTTTAAAAATTGGGGTTAGATTGCCCACCTTCTAGTCTTCAGGTACAAAGGATGATTTTAATGATAGTTTACAAATTAATTGTAATAAGTCTGAAATATCATTTTTTAATTCTTTCAGAACCCTGGGGTGTATACCATCCAGTCCAGGTAATTTACTACTCTATAGTTTGTCAATCTGGCCTAGTACATCTTCCAGGTTCACTGTGATTTGATTCAGTTCATCTGAATCATCACTCTTGAAAATCATCTCTGGAATGGGTATCTCCCTAACATCCTCTTCTGTAAACACCAAAGCAAAGAATTTGTTTAGTCTTATCGCAATGGCCTTATCTTCCCTAAGTGCCCCTTTAACTCCTCAATCATCTAATGGTCCAATTGACTCCCTTACAGGCTTTCTGCTTTGGAAATATTTTAATTATGAGATTTTGCCTCTATGGCCAATTTCTTTTCAAATTGTCCCTGTTAATGTTTTATTTTAATTTGCCAATGCTTTTGCTTTATCCTATTTTCTTCAGATGGATCCTTCTTCCAATTTTTGAATGAGAATCTTTTGGCTAACATAGCCTCTTTCATCTCAGTTTTTAGCCATGCCGGCAAACATTTAACCTTCCTTCCACCTTTCTTAATGCGTAGAATACATCTGGACTGCGCTTCTAAGATGGTATTTTTTAATTATGTCCATGCCTATTGCATACTCTTAAACTTTGTAGCTATACCTTTCAGGGTTTTTTTTTAACTATTTTTCATATTTTAAGAACATAAGAACATAAGTAATTGCCATACTGGGTCAGACCAAGGGTCCATTAAGCCCAGCATCCTGTTTCAAACAGAGGCCAAACCAGGCCACAAGAACCTGGCAGTTACCCAAACACTAAGAAGATCCCATGCTACTGATGCAATTAATAGCAGTGGCTATTCCCTTAGTAAATCTGATTAATAGCAGTTAATGGACTTCTCCTCCAAGAACTTATCCAAACCTTTTTTGAACCCAGCTACACTAAATGCACTAACCACATCCTCTGGCAACAAATTCCAGAGCTTAATTGTGCATTGAGTGAAAAAGAATTTTCTCTGATTAGTCTTAAATATGCTACTTGCTAACTTCATGGAATGCCCCCTAGTACTTCTATTATTTGAAAATGTAAATAACTGATTCACATCTACTCGTTCAAGACATCTCAAGATCTTAAAGACCTCTATCATATCCCCCATCAGCCGTCTCTTCTCCAAGCTGAACAGCCCTAACCGCTTCAGTCTTTCCTCATAGGGGAGCTGTTCCATCCCCTTTATCATTCTGGTTGCCCTTCTCTGTGCCATCTCCATCACAACTATATCTTTTTTGAGATGCGGCGACCAGAACTATGCACAGTATTCAAGGTGCAGTCTCACCATGGAGTGATATAGAGGCATTATGACATTTTCCGTTTTATTAACCATTCCCTTCCTAATAATTCCTAACATTCTGTTTGCTTTTTTGACTGCTGCAGCACACTGAGCTGATGATTTTAAAGTATTATCCACTATGATGCCTAGATCTTTATCCTGGGTGGTAGCTCCTAATATGGAACTTAACATTGTGTAACTAGAGCAAGGGTTATTTTTCCCTATATGCAACACCTTGCACTTGTCCACATTAAATTTCATCTGCCATTTGGATGCCCAATCTTCCAGTCTTGCAAGGTCCTCCTGTAATGTATCACAATCCGCTTCTGATTTAACTACTCTGAATAATTGTGTATCATCCGCAAATTTGATAACCTCACTCGTAGTATTCCTTTCCAGATCATTTATATATATATTGAAAAGCACCAGTCCAAGTTCAGATCCCTGAGGCACTCCACTGTTTACCATTTTCCACTGAGAAAATTGACCATTTAATCCTACTCTCTGTTTCCTGTCTTTTAACTAGTTTGTAATCCATGAAAGGACATCGCCTCCTATCCCATGACTTTTTAGTTTTCTCAGAAGCCTCTCATGAGGGACTTTGTCAAATGCTTTCTGAAAATCCAAATATACTACATCTACCACTTCACCTTTATCCACATGTTTATTAACCCCTTCAAAAAAATGAAGCAGATTTGTTAGGCAAGATTTCCCTTGGGTAAATCCATGTTGACTATGTTCCATTAAACCATGTCTTTCTATATGCTCTACGATTTTGTTTCCACTATTTTTTCTGGCACTGAAGTCAGGCTCAAGCTTAGTACTAGAGCCATGGATTTACTTAATGTCCCCCTTCTAGTCATTAATTCAAATTTGATCACATTATGATCACTAATGCCAAGCGGCCCCATCACCATTACCTCTCTCACCAAATCCTGCACTCCACTGAGAATTAGATCTAAAATGTCTCCCTCTCTCTTCAGTTCCTCAACCAATTGCTCCATAAAACTGCCATTTATTCCATTCAGGAACTTTATCTATCTAGCATGTCCTGATAATACACTTACCCAGTCAATATTGGGATAACTAAAATAAATCTCCCATTCTTACTGCACTACCAATTTGGTTAGCTTCCCTAATTTCTCTTAAGAGCATAAGAACATAAGACGTTGCCCTACTGGGTCAGATGAAGGGTCCATCAAGCCCAGCATCCTGTTTCCAACAGTGGTCAATCCAGGTTAGAAGTACCTGGCAAGTACCCAAAATATTAAGTAGATCCCATGCTTCTATCCAGTAATAGCAGTGGCTATTCTCTAAGTCAATTTGATTAATAGCAGTTAATGGACTTCTCCTCCAAGAACTTATCTAAACCTTTTTAAATCCAGCTACACTAACTGCCCTAACCACATCCTCTGGCAACAAATTCCAGAGCTTAGCATCTCACTATCCATCTCATCATTTTGGCCAGGTGGATGGTAGTATACTCCTTTCGCTATACTCTTCCACAACACACAAGGGATTTCTATTCATAAAGATTTGATTGTACATCTAGTCTCTTGCAGAATCTTTACCCTTTTGGACTCTATGCTATCCCAGACATAAAGCACCACCCCGCCACCTAGTTGTTCCTTTCTATCATTGCGATATAATTTTTACCCTGGTCTAGCACTACCCATTGGTTATCATCTTTCCAAAATGTTTCTGAGATGCCAATTATGTCTATGTCATTATTCATTGCTAATTATACACTCTAATTCTCCCATCTTACTTCTTAGATTTCTGGCATTAGAATATAAACATTTCAAAGTATGTTTTTTGTTAATATTAACATTCTTCTTTTCAGTTGACAGGGATAAATTGGAATTTTTAGCTCAGGTGAGTCTTTAATTATAGGCACATGGACTACTTTTCTTATTATTGGAACCACTCTGGGGTAGATTTTAAAACGTCCGCGCGCGTGACCATGTGCACATGGTTCCCGGTGTGTGCACATGCATGCACCGATTTTATAACATATGTGTGTCGCTGCATACATGTTATAAAATACAATATCCATGTGCATATGTGCGCCTGATTTTATAATCAGGTGGGTGCCCCACTCACGCAAGCTGGGGGGGAATTTTTCAATTATGAGCAGCTACACATTCGGCCTTTTTCCCAGTTCCCTCCCTGTCCACTGCAATTAAGGAGTGGTCTGGGCGGGAACTTCTCTACCCCCCTGCCTAACTTTCCTCCCTTTTCCCCTCTCCACCCTGACCTCTAACCCCTAACTAGCTACCCCAAATGTTTTTGTTTTAATACTGCTCCTTGGGAGCAGAAGTAAATTCCATGGCCGGCCAGCTGCCAGCATGCGCTTCCCCGGGATAGCCTCTAATAATGCTGTCCCGGCCCGCCCCTTTTTGTTGGCACGGCACTTCTGCGTGTATTGGGGTTTATGCACATGGCCAGGCCCTTTCGAAAATGTGCACAGTGTGAGCAAGACCCGACCACGCACGTAACTCAATAAATTCTACATACGCAGGGCTTTTAAAATTCGGGTGTCTCTGTTGGGATGCCCTAACTCTAATGCTTCATTAATATCTTAACTCCCTCCGAACCATACGCTGCTGAGTGACTGTCGGCTTTTCCCTTTGATTTAGTTTAAAAACTGCTCTACCTCCTTTTTAAAGGTTAGTGCCAGCAGCCTAGTTCCACCCTGGTTAGGATGGAGCCCATCCCTTTAGAAAAGATCCCCCTTTCCCCAAAAGGTTCCCCAGTTCCTTACAAAAGTGAATCTCTCTTCTTTGTACCATCATCTCATCCACGCATTGAGACTCCGGAGCTCTGCCTGCCTCTGGGGACTTGCGCGTGGAACGGAGCATTTCAGAGAATGCCACCCTAGAGATTCTGGATCTCAGCTTTCTACCTAAGAGCCTAAACTTAGCTTCCAGGACCTCTCTCCCACATTTTCCTTGTCGTTGGTGCCCGCATGTACCACGACAGCCGGCTCCTCCCCAGCTCTGCTACAGGGCCACTTTTTTGGCCCCAGAGACAGATGCTTCCCTTCTTTGCATAGGTCGATGTTCCTCTTTCTTCCTGCCCTCATGGCTCGGCATCTTTTTCTTCTGTGGCTATGAAGACAGGAATGAGGAGGAGCACCCAGAGTTTTTGAGTGTTGGCCTGATGATCTGGCAAATTCTTCAGAATTTCGGAGTCTCTGGGCCAAATCCAAAGAGTTACAGGTATGATAATAAGCTGAGGTAATTTTGTTGAAATACACTGTAAAATGAAAGATCACTAAGATACTTTGATTTGTTTATTTGTTTTCCTTGCTCATTACTTCTCCAAGTAGCCTTTTTTTCACTTTACGTTTAATTGTATTTGAATAGACTTTAACTCTTAGCTTGATCATTTTTATTTTATGGGCCTATACACTTTTGAGGAGCTTGTGGGGTTTCTCCATCTGTCTCTATTATCTCTTTTCTTTTTGACTTTGTCTATCACTTCCTTTTTACTGAATATCTATTTTATTGATTAATTCTCTACCTGCACAACTTTTCTAAAACCTCTGGGTCTGTCTTTGTGGCCATTTCCTCTTGAAACAGGCATAAGCTGAAACACTTCTCAAGGTTTCCAAGGCTTTGACATACCCCATAGTCTGGTTTTATTATTTGACATGTGATATAGTTGCTGATTCTTCGATGATTTTTTAAGTATTTTGAAAGTATTCTTATTTCATATCATGCATTTGTGATATTCCCATTGCTGTTTTTGTTGAATTGCACATTCATTGTATTAAATTTGGTTTTCAGTTGTTCTACTTTGTGAAAATTGTATCCCCTGATCCTTTCATTCTCATTATCTTTAACTGGTGTTTCTTTAGATTCAACTGTCTCTCTACCTCTCCAAATATACACTTTTATACAACTTTAAATGTAAAATGTCTGTTAACTTGATTTCTGCCTCATGCTTCCTAAACAGGTTGCTTTTATACACCCAGAACTCAACTTAACCCCACTTTGGACTTTTTAAAAAGCACAGTCAAAAGTGATTCATTGCAATGGGTGTATAAAAATATCCCTCTTCTATGAGTAAAAGTCACACAAGGGTGCAGGCAAATAACCCTTCATTGGCCTGCTCATGAGTGACTCCTCCACCTCACCTCAAATATCTGAAAGTTGTTTTCATAGCACTGGATATCTCCCAAATATCACCTATTTTGCAAAGAAAACCTGAATAACTGGATATCTTTACTCTGTAATGGCCAAAATCATAGGAGGGGTCAACTATACCCAAATAAACTGCATGGTTTGAAATGATAAAGAAAAGCAACAAACAGTGGAAAAATAAATACAAAATACGGTAAGTATAGAACAGTTTTGACAGGAAAGTCCAAAATTGTGGTCTTTTTTCAGGACCACAAACATACAACAAGTAAAGATCTGAAGAGTGTAGAACTAAAGCCAGTTTCTAGTATACACAAAAGTGGTTCATTCAGAATTGTTTAAAGATATCAACCTGCTTTGTATCCAGTTTAAAAGACAATCTGCCTTCATTCTATACCAGATTAAATCATCCAAACATGGTCTGCAGTTAGAATATTGCTTTGTCAAGGGATTTAGTTCTTGTATTTATTGAACACTGTGCACTGCAGTAGCAATTTACAAAGAAAACAATTAAACCCATGCCTTGAACTATTCCTTGAACCACACTTGTGCTTTATTGATATTAACTTTCTACTAGATCATTATTTGCCCTGCATATAGATCATATTTGTCCTTAGCATATTTATTTGCAGAAATAAGTCGAAATACAAATTACATGTGGCTTTGCAATTCAAAAGTGCCTGCCCTACTCTTTCTTCTCATCTTTCAGAGCTCAAAAGCACCTGACTTCTTTATATATTTCTGCACTTTGCAACTCTCACACTTGCATATTTACACCAAATCCCACTGTTAATTTTTATTATTAATTTAGCTCTTAAGTGGCAGAAAAATCCTTTTTACTAGCTAATGTTTCAAACTTTTGCTCCTTTTAAAAGCTATTAGCCTTGCAACATCTTGTAATCCTGAATCGATTTTTATGGTATCAGAATTGAAATTTTTTTTTTTTTTTAATTCTTTATTTATAACTTTTCAAATAATAGATACAATCATATTATTTGTATTCAGAATACATGGTTATTTATAAGAAGAAATTCACTGAATTTACATTGTTATACATTGAAAATTAAACCATTAATATCAATCAAATGGAGGGTTTCTATTCCTTGATAATTATCTTTTTAAAGGGGAATAACAGGAAATATTTCAGGATTGATTCTTACTTATACTATACCCAATATTTATCATTTAAATGGATAATGGGGATGAGGTAGGCAATCTATTTTGAGTTAAGAAATTCTTTAATTGGTCTGGGATGAAAAATAAATATGTAACTTCTTGTTTTTTAATAATACACTTACACGGAAAGCGGAGGGTAAAAGAAAAGCCTAATGAAAGAACCTCTTGTCGAAAATTCAAAAAGGCTTTACGCCTTTGCTGGGTGGTAACAGCCAAATCAGGAAAGATTTTTACATCCTTATCATGAAATTTTACCGGGTATTTGCTAAAATATTTCTTCATGACAGAGTTAACATCCAAAAAGGAATAAAAGGTCACTAGCAATGTACCCCAGTTTATTACTTCCAAGGAGGAATCCTCCAGAAAATTAGACAAGTTACCCTGAAATAATTCTGGTCTCGTCATATTTCTTGGAAGGGGGAGAAAACTGCAATTATTTATAGTTGGAGCTCTATCCTCAGAAAAACCGAGTTGCTCTACAAGAAACTTTTTTAAGGTAATCAAAGAGTCTTCCCCTACTTTACGTGGAAAATTCAGAAATCTTAAATTAAATCTTTTAGAATTATTTTCTAACATTTCAACTCTACGGGATAAATATTCTTTATCTTTAACTAAAGCTTGTCTAATTTCTGAGTTTTTCCTCTCTTGGAGTTCCAAAACTTTAATTCGTTCATTAGAGTCTTTTATCTGTTTTTGTATTCTCAAAGAGTCTTGTTGATTCCCTTCGCACATCGAATTCATTTTCTCTTCCAGATTTTGAATTTTTCCCATCATGCCTGCCATCATATCCCAAAGCGTATCCATCGTTACTACAGCAGGTTTGGTTGGGATATCAGCTTGCTTTAGATTTGGTGTAAAATCTTTAACTCCATTTGGGGTCAAATCGGAAACATCCCCTGCTGCCCCTTTAAAATTTCTAGAGGCAGCTGTGTCTGTTTGTTCTTGGATTTTGATTGCATCAAGCTGCAGTCCTTGAGATGTTAACTCAAGATTTTCCAAAGACAATTCCGTTACCCTTTCCAAAACTCTCTGCTGGGGTGCTAGCCCGATGTGAGGGCTAAGGGACGCTTCTTCTGCCGGCTCAATAGATTTCCCCAAAACTACTGGCACATCAGATTCCTCAGCTCCCTTAAGTGAGGGTATAGGGGATAACATATAACTTGATATTTCTTGCTGTATAGGAGACGACATTGGTGGGGGAGGATAAATTCTTATTCTCCCCTTCCGCTTTGGAGGCATACTTAAGGATAGCAAGAAATAAGCTATATCACCCTTAGCAGAATCTATTGATAAATCAAGGGATCGGAGCAAGGAGCTTAATAGAGAGAAGAAGTTTAACTTTGGTTCTTACTTGACCTTGGCAATCCGGCGAATCCGGCAAAGCCCGGCAAAGCCGTTCCTGCGCGCGCCCCTTGAGCGCGCGCGGCTTTAGCGACGCGCCGGCTCTGCTACGCGCCGCACACTGGCCGTTGATATTGGCCGCTTCGGGTCCCGCCTCCAATCAGCTCCTCTGCGCCGCACAGCCCAACAGCTGACTCGGGTTACCTCCTGGCTCCGATCTGATGACACACTCCGGGGCTTCTCTCTCCGCTCCTGCTCGCCCTCCCAGAATTGAAATTTTAAAATTGCCACAAAATACCACCTTTTTGTACTTTTAACTCATAGCCCTGCCTACTCAGTTTTTAGATCCTATTTCAGGGTTTTCCCAGCCTATCCTGGCAACCCCACAAACAACTATGTTTTCAAATGCATGAAATAAATGTGCTTATACTGTCTGCCTTCATGAAGAATATCCTGAAAATCTGGGGTCACCATCACATGTTTCGGAGGCTTTGCCCTAGTGTACCTGTTGTGCGTGCCAGCCGAGGCAGGCCTGCGGCCAAGGCCTCTTACCCCCGTTCGCCTATTCCAGTGCTTGGTTCTGCTGCTCTCGCGGCTGGTGGCCGCTGTCTCCGAACCTGGGCCGCTCCTCGTGCTCCCAACTCCGCAGCGGACGTTCCTGGTCCGCGGGGAGAAGCCGCCATCTTGCACCGTGCCCCTTCTGTGCCACCGTCTCACGCCACGTCATGCCCCTCCCTAGGCCACCGTCTCACGCTGCACCCCTCCCTGTCATGTGCACGCATCTGCTATCCTGTTAAAGGGGCCGTGGCGGGAACCTTACCCGTGGCCATGGATGATGACATCACTGGGTCCCAGTATATAAGGCCCGGCCCAGCCAACATATCCTTGCCTTGTCAACAGGTCGCCACGCTGGACGTGTCCTGAGTTGCTTTTTCCTGTCTACACTCCCATATTCCTGGTTCCTGACTCGTCTGTGATCCTGATCCTGACCTTGGTACCTGTTCCTGCTCCTGTGTTCATCTTTACTTTGCTTGTTCCTTCAATTGACCTCCTGGTTTTGACTACTGCTTCGCTTGACTACGCTACTGCTTATCTCCAGGTACTGACCTCTGCAACACCTGACTATGCTATTGCTTGTCTCCTGGTACTGATCTCTGCAACGCCTGACTATTAGAGATGTGAATCGTGTGATCGATCGTCTTAACGATCAATTTCGGCTGGGGGGGGGAGGAAATTGGATCGTCGCGGTTTTGTTTTTGTAAATATCGTGTAAATCGTAAATCGGGGGAGGGCGGGAAAACCGGCACACTAAAACATCCCTAAAACCCACCCCGACCCTTTAAAATAAATCACCCACCCTCCCGAACCACCCCAAAATGCCTTAAATTACCTGGGGTCCAGAGCGGGGGTCCCGGTGTGATCTTTTACTCTCGGGCCTGCGGTGCGTTGTAGAAATGGCACCGGCGCTACCTGTGCAAAATGGCGCCATACGGCAACACGATTCGACTGCAGGAGGTCGTTCCGGACCCCCGCTGGACCCCCAGGGACTTTTGGCCAGCTTGGGGGGCCTCCTGACCCCCACAAGACTTGCCAAAAGTCCAGCGGGGGTCCGGGAACGACCTCCTGCAGTCGAATCGTTTTGCCGGCCGTACGGCAAAACAATTCGACTGCAGGAGGTCATTCTGGACACCCGCTGGACTTTTGGCAAGTCTTGTGGGGGTCAGGAGGCCCCCCAAGCTGGGCAAAAGTCCCTGGGGGTCCAGCAGGGTTTCGGGAGCGATCTCCTACGCTCCTGATGTCGGGGGACAAAAAACAAAATGGCGCCGGCGCTACCTTTGACCTGTCATATGACAGGGCAAAGGTAGCGCCGGCGCCATTTCTACAACGCACCGCCGGCCCGAGAGTAAAAGATCACACCGGGACCCCAGCTCTGGACCCCAGGTAATTTAAGGAATTTGGGGGGGGTTCGGGAGGGTGGGGGATTTATTTTAAAGGGTCGGGGTGGGTTTTAGGGTTGTTTTAGTGTGCCGGTTTTTCCGCCCTCCCCCTTCCCCTCCCCCTTCCCCTGATTTACGATTTTTGACAATAAATCGGGGGAATTCCTATTATATCGCGCTTCTAACGATTTTTGACGATTTAAAATATATTGGATGATATTTTAAATCGTCAAAAAACGATTCACATCCCTACTGACTATGCTACTGCTTGTCTCCTGGTACTGACCTCTGCAACGCCTGACTACACTACTGCTTGTTTTCTAGAGATGTGCATTCGTTTTTGCCGAATTGGAAAATTGCAACAAAATTGTCCAATTTGGCATGTTTCAGGGAGCCGAAAAAAAATCAGGATTTTCCAATTTTTTCGCAAAAATTTGTTTTTCTGATTAGTGCGCACTAACGGGAGTCAGTGCGCGCTAACAAAAAGTAACAAAAAGTAACAAAATCTAACGGTTTTTGTTAGTGCGCACTAACGGGAGTTAGCGCGCGCTAACGGGGAGTTAGCGCGCACTAACGGGGAGTTAGCGCGCACTAACTAAAAATCGATTTTTCGCGAATAAAAAGACCCGAACTGAAAAAAAACGACATTTTCCATGGCAGCCGAAAAACGAAGAATGACACGAACACAAAAAACGATGCACATCTCTATAATGTTTTCTGGAACCGACCTCTGTATCGCATTACTACATTGCCGTCCATCTCCTGCCCTGATCTTTGCCTTGTCTGACGATTCCTCGGCTGTCTTCTGGTATTGACCCATGCTTGCCTTGCCACTCTTCTTGCCTGCCGCCTGCCCTGACTACAGCTTGTTCAATGATGCTCCACTTATCTCCATTCTGGACTTGGCTCTCAGGCTTCGGCCTGTTCTTGCTTGGGTGCCCTCTACTTTCCTCCAGTACTCCTTGGCACCTGGGTCTCTGGGACTCCGCCTTGTCCAGATCGGACTACCAGTTTCTACCACCACTGCTGGCCCCTGGCTGACCTCCTTGCTATTCCATCAAATACATTGGTCAAAAGCCCACCTAAGTCCAGCCAGCCCCAATACCCAAGGGCTCAACCTGGCCAGAACAAAGTCTGGTTTTGGCGAAGCTCCAGCCGGCGTCCATCAGTCAGCCAGCTTCGCCTGCCGATGCTGGGGACCCATAGGGCTTACCCTGCGGGTAGCGCCAACCCCACCTCGGCCGAAGGGTCCACCTCCTGCGCAACACTACCTTAGTGACTTTTCTGAAGAGCATCAAACAACAAAACCTCTAGTTATTTCATAAAGTTATAGCTCTATTTACTGCTTCAGTTTTCAAGTCAAGCCTTTATAGAGATCACAAGTATACACAGTCTACACTGTTTCTATATTCACCTTATATTATTACCTTTCTTTTGAACCCTTCCCAGTGTCACATCATCATGTGCTTATAATTGTCAGTGATTTCTATTTTCTAACTATAATAGGCTAGGCTACAAATATAAATCCAGTACATACAAGTTTTATAGGTGTTTTGCTATGGCAAGAAATATTTTTCCAATCCAGTATGTGTGTTACTGCAGCAGGAACTTATTTCTATTATCACTATATTATGATATAGCATAAGCCATCAATAAAGATGCATTTTTGTCAGCTTTTTCAGCACTCGTATAGGCCAACCATATTTGCATATGTTTTCTAAATTTTATTCTATAATTCATATCTCTATATTATCGTTATTGCATGTGGTCTATATGGAATCTTGAAAATGCTATCATTTTCTATTGCATACTGACATATTGAAGTTCTGAAATTTTCAAAGACAAACAATAGCCCCTCATTTTCACATTTTCTCAACCAGAAAAATATTCTTTTTCAGTCTTCAAATTATAATCATCTGCCCATAGCAGAGATTTTACACAAGTGAATTTTATTTTTTTTTTTAATATACCACCTAAGATGACCTTCTGATACTAATTTTACCATCATCAGAAAGTATATCAAACTTATTGCTTTGCAATTAAAGCTTTAAATTAAATAAGCTATAGATTGATCCAAATAACACAAGTACACTGCATTTATGAAAACATCAGACTAACCACATAAATCTAAAAACATGGAGGCTGATATTCAAAGGCATTTATCTGTATAATGTTTGCTACCTGGATATATGCCTAGCTTTGAATATTGTTGGCACTTATCCGGATAAGTTATAGGTATTTTGGTGTCATTCTGGGCTGGAGTTGAGTTAATATCTTATTCAGCTAACTCAAGATGTGGTCAGCAACAGGCTTGAAGTTATCCTGGAATTTGTTCCTGAATAATGTTAATCTTAACTGGCAATATTCAATGATTATTCTGAGCTCCTTACTGCTCTCAGTCACAGTAAGGGGTTTGTGGAATACTGGCTGGGGTGGGAGAGACAGGTTGGGTTGACGGGTGAGAGAGAAAAGGGAAGAAAGTGGCCTTCTGGGGAGGGCCTTCCTAATTAATTTATGTGGCCAAATTGGAGAGGGATAGGGAGTCTTTTCAGGCCTATAGACCCGCAATGATTTGTAACTATTTACAGGGACACGGGGACTAGAGAGATCAGCTGCAGGTAATGGACTTCTCCTCCAAGAACTTATCCAATCCTTTTTTAAACACAGCTACACTAACTGCACTAACCACATCCTCTGTCAACAAATTCAAGAGTTTAATTGTGCGTTGAGTGAAAAAGAACTTTCTCCGATTAGTTTTAAATGTGCCCCATGCTAACTTCATGGAGTGCCCCCTAGTCTTTCTATTATCCGAAAAGTAAAAAACCGATTCACATCTACCCGTTCTAGACCTCTCATGATTTTAAACACCTCTATCATATCCCCCCTCAGCTGTCTCTTCTCCAAGCTGAAAAGTCCTAACCTCTTTTGTCTTTCCTCATAGGGGAGCTGTTCCATTCCCTTTATCATTTTGGTCGCCCTTTTCTGCACCTTCTCCATCACAATTATATCTTTTTTGAGATGCGGCGAGCAGATGGATGGCAAACAAGCTCATTTTTTTCACTTGGAATTGCTACTAAGTTATCTGGCTATTCCAGGATAACTTTATTCAAGCATATTCAGTGAGATATTTATCCTGCTGAATATCCCTAATAACTTATCTAGCTAACTTTAGCCAAATGTTATTCGTTTTATGGTTTTTTGAAAATTGACTTCATAACCATTAATTTAAATACATTTGATATTTTCAGAGAGACTTTTTTGCATTGGGATTTTATTGAGCATTTTGTGGACCAGAATTTTAATTCCACTGTGCAGAAATGGTATATGCACCACACTGGGCCAAACACACAGTGCAGAACTCTAGGCTTGGATTGTTTTCTTTTTTTATAATATATCTCTTTATTTAGGGATGCAACAATACATAACATCACAGAAAAACCCAAAATATATCATTTCTTACAATGATATAAAAGTAAAACGTAGTAATATACATATTAAGAGCAATAAAACACTTAATATACAAAGACATAAGCTATAAAGGTGTTTAAGCTGAATATGGCAACACACAAATATGTCACTCAATACGTCTCCACTGCCAGTACGCATTCCATATATTGTTATAGGCCTCCTGCCGGTTGAGAAGAGAAAAATCAATTTTTCTCTGAACTCAGGCAGGCCAATCCCCACAAGATAGAGACGGAATAAAAACTGATGTTGCAGATATATGGCCCTCCCCCATCATCAACTTACCAGTATTCTCCATCTCCAGCAGATAGTGGACATGCATTTCCTACTGGGGATTGACTGTAAAAAAAAAAAAAAAGGTAAAGTAAGACTGGATAGCACTGTTTGCCTCCTGAGATAATACCTTGGGTTCCTCCCTCAGTTGAGAGCCTTCAGTCCAGTAGCATTTTTCTGGCATCTAACAATTCTCACTGTCCCCATTATCCAAAGTATGCCGAACACTACCATCACCTGCGATTCAACCGCCGTCATCCAAACGTACACCGGCCAATGAAAGCACATAGACGGGCACGCGTGACGTCACGGCGTGCGTGACGTCACGGCGTGCGTCATGCGCGCCCGTCTATGCGCTTTCATTGGCCGGAGTGCCCAAATAGACGGGCGCTCCGGCCAATGAAAGCACGCCCGTCTATATGCGTTTGGAGGGTATGTGTAGGGGAGGAAATGAACTGCGGGTCTGAAGTACGTTTGGATGATGGAGGTTGAATCGCAGGTGATGGTAGTGTTCGGCGTACTTTGGATAATGGGGACAGTGAGAATTGTTAGATTGGGGTACACTGGGCAGATTTCTAGGTACTGTGTAGGGGGGAGGGCTAGTAAGGTGGGTTTCCAGACTCGTGCTAGATAAATTTTATGGACGCTGTAAGGGGAGGGGAGGCAAGTTGGGTGCCATCTTTTGGCAAAGTCTGGGAGCTGTGCAGAGGTTAGGCTGGAGCGCCCAAATCGATGAGCCGATGGAGCCCTAGCTGTTGCCAAGCCAGGAGAACCGGGACCTGCGCGGGGGGGGAACCACTGCGAGCCGCTTTCGCCGCCGGCTGCCCCCTCCGGAGGGTGGCAGAGAAGGGAAGGGGATGAAAAGCAACAAAAGGTAAGTTGCCACATGTTGAGCCACTTCGGGAGGAGGGGATTTTCGGTTTCTTTTGGGGGAAAGTTTGCCGTCTACCATTACCCCTGCTTCTAACGCAGGGGTAAGGGTAGGCGGTAAGTTAGCAGGTTAAACGCGCGGCAAAACGGCAGGGTAAAATAGCGATAGTCGGGACGCGCGTTACTGTATGGGAGGGAATAGCAAATTTGATCGTTTACATCTGATATACATGCCACGTGCGGAAGGGGATACCCGGGGATTTAAAGAGGCGGTAAGAATGGGTTAAAGGGGATAGTGTATTGCGGGTTGGACTAATGCGGCCGAAAAGTGAGTAGAAAGCGGGTTAGGAGCAGGGTAACCACGGCCCCACTTTACTGTATCGAGCTGACAATGAGGCAGTAAATTGAAGAGGATGGATTGTTTTCTTGTCAGCTATAAATGGTGCAGGGCCGTGTGGTGCAGTGCTTGATGCTAGCATGTCATAAGAACACAAGAAATTGCCATGCTGGGTCAGACCAAGGGTCCATCAAGCCCAGCATCCTGTTTCCAACAGAGGCCAAGCCAGGCCACAAGAACCTGGCAATTATCCAAACACTAAGAACATCCCATGCTACTGATGCAATTAATAGCAGTTGCAATTCCCTAAGTACACTTGATTAATAGCCGTTAATGGACTTCTCCAAGAACTTATCCAAACCTTTTTTGAACCGAGCTACACTAACCACATCCTCTGGCAACAAATTCCAGAGCTTTATTGTGCGTTGAGTGAAAAAGAATGTTCTCCGATTAGTCTTAAATGTGCTACTTGCTAACTTCATGGAATGCCCCCTAGTCGTTCTATTATTCGAAAGTGTAAATAACCAAGTCACATCTACTCGTTCAAGACCTCTCATGATCTTAAAGACCTCTATCATATCTCCCCTCAGCCGTCTCTTCTCCAAGCTGAACAGCCCTAACCTCCAGCCTTTCCTCATAGGGGAGCTGTTCCATCCCCTTTATCATTTTGGTTGCCCTTCTCCATCACAACTATATCTTTTTTGAGATGTGGTGACCATCAGCTAAAGAGGTTCTATTTACTTATTTAAATGAATGTCATTTTAATATGTTTTCACATATTTAGAAGAAGTAGTACATAATTTAAAAAAACAAAAACGGGGGGTTTAAAAGAACTGAGAATAAAAAAGTATAAAAAAGGTTTGAACAAGTTCCTGGAAGAGAAGTCTATAAACCATTATTAATGTGGACTTGGAGAAATCCGCTGCTTGTCTCTGGGATAAGCAGCATGGAATCTAACTACCCCTTGGGATCCTGCTAGATACTTCTGACCCAGATTGGCCACTGTTGGAAACAGGATGCTGGGCTTGATGAATCTTTGGTCTGACCCATTATGGCAAATACCTTACACTACTGCTTCCTGAATTACACTGCACTTTGGATATACAGACTGACTACTATTCAGAGGTGAAAATTTTCTCTTTTGACAAATATTTTAGCTAGAGCTGGGAAATTAAAATATAACTAAGGGCTCAGCTAAAATACAGGTGAGAGTTCCAGGTGAAATACAATGAACCCTGCCTGGCAAGGGATATTCATATTATAGGCACAGATTAAAACTGTGATCAAGAATCATATATTCTTTTCCGGTACAGCTATTGATATATCCCACAATGCTATTTCATAATGTAATTTTCTCACAATGATACTATATAAATAAATACTGCAACAAATGGTATTCTAAAATGCTTTTGAGTTGCTGTGGGAAATATAATAAATGATTTCATGAATTTCAGGGAGAACATGAAAAGAATGCGAGAAAGCATAGGGGAGATGAATACTTGATCTTGAACACAAGACATGCAAAGATTTCAAACAGTGTAATGGGGAAATGCTACAGAGGAGGGATAAATAATGAGCTTTAAGTTTTCATGTGAAAATAAAGGTAAAATAAATCACCTAGAGCAGAGGATCCCAAACCTGTCCTGGGGGATCCACAGCCAGTCAGGTTTTCAGGATATCCACAATGAATATGCATGAGATAAAATTTGCATACTATGGAGGCACTGCATGCTAATTTATCTCATATATATTCATTGTGGATATCCTGAAAACCTGACTGGCTGGGGGTTCTCCAGGATAGGTTTGGGAGCCAATGACCTAGAGTTTTATGGGCAAGCTGCTTCAGAGTTGGGAGCAAGGGAAGAAAAAAAAAATCCACACCACAACATAAGACTTACTATACTGTATCAAAGGTCCATCAAGCCCAGGGATAAATCTTTTTTAAACACAGTTACATTAACAGCTTTCACCACATCCTCTGGCAACAAATTCCACAGTTTAATAATGCACTGAGTAAAAAAAGCATTTTCTTTTATTAGTTTTAAATGTATCACCTAGTAACTTCATTGTGTGTCCAATAGTCTTTACATTTTTTGAAAGAGTAAACAACCGATTAACGTTTACTTGTTCCATTCCACTCAATATTTTATAAACCTCTATCATATCTCCCCTCAGCTGCAGGCCTGGAGTGGCCAGACTGCGCATTTGTATGGACAGGGGAAGGGTGGTGGCAGCAGGAGAGGCCACAGGGCCACCAGCAGAGAACAACCCACTAGCAGCTGAAGCAGAAGATAAAATATAGAGAGACCCTTTATTTTATTTATTTTATCTATTTTATATACCACCCATCTGTGGACAATCTAGACAGTACACAATTAGTCATAAATAGATAAAAAGAATACAAACAATACATTGTAAAAAACAAGGTTAAAAATTAATCGAAATATAAACGGTGGATTACTTTGTAAATAATAAAATAAAATAAAAAAAACTTAAAACAACCTGGCAATTAAAAATAAAATTAAAGTAACTAAAAACAAGGTAAAACAAATATCAAATGAAACCAGGTGTTACAACTTTAAGCAAGGAAACAGCGGGGGAAACTGCGGGGGCGAAGAAGCGGAAGATGTGCATGCCAATGCACAATTTTTCCTGCAAGCGCTCACAGTTTCCACTTCGTGTCCCCAGCTAAGGTTGGGGGCCATAGTGGAGCACATCCCACCATGGGCCAAAGTCAGGAGGAGGCCATGTGTGTGTCAGGAGGAAGCCATGAGTGTGTAAGTGTGTGTGTGTGTGTGTGTGTGTGAAAGTTGGTGTATATGTGTGTATGTCTGAGTGAGAGCTTGGTGGGTGTGTGTGTGTGTCTGACTAATAACCTGTAGGGATGTGTGTGTGTGAGAGCATGCATGCATGTGTCTCTGTATGACAGCCTTGGTTTATGTTTATCTCTGTGAAACCTTGTGTGTGTCTGTGTGAAAACCTGTATGCATGTCTGTGTGAGAGTCTGTATTCATGTGTATCTGTGTGAGAGCCTGTGTGTATGTTTCTGTGTGTGTCTGTGAGGGAGCCTGTATGCTGGTATGTGTGTGTGCTTGTGAGACTCTATATGGTGAATTTTCAAAGCCCTGAGCATGCCAAAGCTGGGAGGTATATGCACAAGTCGGGCCGGGTGCAGGCCAAGCAGATTTTAAAAGCTGCCCATGTATGTGAGTATCTCTCGCTACACAAGTCAAATGTTTTTTAAAAAGAGAAGGGCATGGGCATGTTGGGGAAAGACCAGAGATGTGCTTGTAAAGAGTTATGCACACAGGCACGTGCCAGGGTTCTTTGCCCTGTAACTTTACTAATGCCATGGATGACGTGTAAGTAATAAAATAAAAAAGTCTAGGCTAGTCAGTGGGGTTTTAAGGGTCGGAGTTAACAGAGGGAAAGGGAAACTAACACTTTTTTTTTCTATACCGACCTTCATGGTAATAACCTTATCGGATCGGTTTACATCGAACAGTGTAAACTGAAATAGAAACAAACATATGAAAGGCGGAGGCAAAGTTACATTCAACAAGGAGGGTAAACTTGGAAGCTTAATCAGCTGGAAAGAGAGGCCTAAGAGGACAGTAACTAATAATATTGATAACTATTGAACTAGGGGGGTTGGGAAGTCCTATCCATTGCCTGGGCAAACTGGAACTAACTGGTGAAATTGGTAATGGCGTAGACACACACCCCCTTTTAAAATCCACCCACTTAGGCAGTGGAAGTGGGATTTGCGTGCATATTTACGTGCCTATTTAAAATTGCATGCACATGTGCAAGCACTCAGCCTATTTTAAAACATGTGCGCATATACGCACATATGTCAAAATAGCCGCATCCATGGGCATGAGCTAGCAAATGTGCGCACATGTGCACCTGCACACATTTTTAAAAGTTACCGTCTATGGGGTAGATTTTCAAAAAGCGCGAATAGGCCTACTTTTGCTTGCGCATCAGACTCAAGCAAAAGTACGCCTGATTTTAGTAGATACGCGCGGAGCCGCGCGTATCCACTAAAATCCCTGGATCGGCGCGCGCAAGGCTATTGATTTTGTATAGCTGGCGCGCGCCGAGCCGCGCTGCCTACCCCGTTCCCTCCAAGGCCGCTCCGAAATCGGAGCGGCCTCGGAGGGAACTTTCCTTTGCCCTCCCCTCACCTTCCCCTCCCTTCCCCTACCTAACCCACCCGCCCGGCCCTGTCTAAACCCCCCCTTACCTTTGTCGGGGGATTTACGCCTCCCGGAGGGAGACGTAAATCCCCGCGCGCCAGCGGGCCTCCTGCGCGCCGGGCCGTGACCTGGGGGCGGGTACGGAGGGCGCGGCCATGCCCCCGGACCGCCCCGGGCCGTAGCCACGCCCCCATACCCGCCCCCAAAACGCTGCCGACATGCCCCCGAAACGCAGCGACGACCGGGCCCGCCCCCCCCAACACGCCCCCCTCCGAAAACCCCGGGACTTACGCGAGTCCCGTGGCTCTGCGCGCGCCGGTAGGCCTATGTAAAATAGGCTTACCGGCACGCAGGGCCCTGCTCGCGTAAATCCGCCCAGTTTTGGGCGGATTTACGCGAGCAGGGCTCTGAAAATCCGCCCCTATGTGTTTATTTATTTATTTATTTATTGAGTTTTATATACCGTCATTTGGTTTTGCCATCACAACGGTTTACAAAGTTTTGATGATTAATAGAGTTTCCAAAGATTCATGTGATTGTCAATATAAATATTGTAGGCTTTATAAACGTGGATCGTATTTCAAACTATGCGATTTCAGTTATTTTTGTGTTATGTGCTTGCATTGGTTCCACATGTTTGCATAGGTCCAGTAGGAGTGAAGTAATATCTGAGAGTCATTGGATGCTTTGATAGGCTTTGGTAAACATCCAGGTTTTTAGTTCTTTTTTGAAGGTTTTTAAATTTTGCTGTGTTCTAAGTTCGGTTGGGAGGTTGTTCCAGAGTTTGGGACTTCCTAGGGATATGGCTCTCTTCCGAGTTGAGGTAAGTTGTTTGGAACGAGTAGGTGGAATCTTTACTAGGCCTTTGTCAGCTGAGCGGAGGTTTCTGTTTGGGGAGCGTAGTTTTATAGATGTACTTAGCCAGTTTGTGTAATATGGATAGTATTTTGTATTCTATCCTGAATTTTATTGGGAGCCAGTGTAGTGAAATAAGTGTAGGAGTAATGTGATCATGTTTTCTAGTTCCAGTGAGTATTCTGGCAGCTGTATTTTGTAGTATTTGGAGTGGTCGGATGGTGGTGAGAGGTAAGTTGAATAGCAGGGAGGTGCAGTAGTCCAGGTTGGAGAAGATGAGTAGTTGGAGGACTGTTCTGAAGTCATTGTGGGATAGGAAAGGTTTTAGACGGTGTAGGGTAAGAAGTTTGTGATATCCGTCTTTGATTTTAGAAGTGATGTAGTTCTTGAAGGATTGTTCCTTGTCAATTATGACTCCTAGGTTGCGGGCTTGAGTGACAGGTGAGATTGTAGCTTTTTGGTTCATTAAATTAAGAGGTGGTAGTTGAGGAGCGTTGTTCTTTCTGTCCAGTAAGATTATTTCTGTCTTATTGAAGTTTAGGATGAGTTTCATGTTGGTTAGTAGTTGTTTTATTTTGGTGAGGTAAGTGGCTGTTTTTTTGTAGGTGTCTTCCAGAGTGTTGTGTATTGGGATTAATATTTGTATATCATCCGCATATATGGTTTGAGAGGAAGTGGCATATCGGTAGCAGATAAATGTTGAAGAGTGTCGCAGATAGGGCGGAGCCTTGGGGAACTCCGGTGTCAAGGTTTATTTTCTTTGATAGGGTGTCGTTGATCAACACTTGGTAGGTTCTTTGTGATAGATAGGATGAGAACCATTGTAGGGTTTTTTCTTTTGCACCAATTTTGGAGAGACGGTCAATCATTATTGAATGGTTTACTGTGTTGAAGGCTGCTAAGTTGAGTAGGACTAAAAGGCAGCTGTGTCCTTTTTCAAAGCCTTTGAGCACGGTGTCATTTAAAGATAGGAGTAGTGACTCAGTGTTCATGTGTTTCCTGAAACCAAATTGCATGGGGAGTAGGATATTGTTTTCTTCCAGGTGGTCGCTGAGTTGGGAGTGGACAATTTTTTTGATTATTTTGGCAATGAATGGTAGTTTGATATGGGCCGGTAGTTTAGTGGGTTTTCTGGATCAAGGTTGGTCTTTTTCAAGATGGGTTTGATAATTGCTGATTTAAGGCAGTTGGGGTAGTTTCCTTCTGTGAGGGATAGGTTTACAATGTCGGTTAACGTTTTGGTTATTGATGGTTCGATGGCTTTGATCCTCAGTATGGGTATGCAATCGATAGGGTGTTCAGCTGCGTTCATTTTTTGATAATCGTTTCGATTTCCAGTGAAGATGCTGTATCAAAGTTGGGCCAGCTATGAGTTCTGATCCAGTGAATTGGGGGGGGCAGTATACAAAGCAGATTTGTAGTTTTGGTGAGTCAAATAGTGCAATTTCCAGTGGTGTTTGGGTGTTAGTTGGAAGTAGTTTCGTCTGTAGGTTCTTTTTTATGATTAGCATAAGACCTCCACCTTTCTTTTTTGGTCTGGGGATTGAAAATGTTTTGTAGATAAGGTTATTGATTTGGTTGATTAAGACAGGGTTGGTGATTTTTATCCATGTTTCCGTGATGGCTATGAAATCCGGTTTGTAATCTTCGAGTAGGTCGGTGATGATGGGTATTTTCTTTATTATGGATTGTGCATTAAATAGTAGGAATAATAGTGCTATGTAACTGCTGTAGGTCTTAGTGTTGATGTGACTGAGGTTTGTGTGTTGGTACTTACAGGCTTTCTTAGTTTTTTTCTTGTTTCATTCGGTGGGTTATCCGTGATTAGTTCCTTTCTGCTAGTATTGAGGTGGTTGTAGTCAGGGGATTGAGCGTTTGCCATTTTTTTTTGGGTGCAGCAGTAAGATTTTCTAGTTTGGTGTAAGTACTAAGGCTAGTACTAAGGCTTGCACTAAGGGGTGCACAAAGGGGAGTGGTCCTTTGTCGCGCTCCTTCAGCGCACCACGCACAGTGCACGACGCCTGGGGAGCGCGCCTTTCTGGTGGGTTTCGGGGGTGCCTCCCGATGAGGTCACCAGGAGCAGTCCTCTCAGTCGTGGAGGCCCCGGTGGCCACCGGGTCGTCGCAGCATCTCCTCCTCTGATTCGGGCGCCTGCTGTGTCACATATAGGCTCTCACAGGCATGCTCACATACATAATGTGTATGTGAGAGGGAGTGTGTGTGAGAACATAGGCATGTATATGAGAGAAGGAGTATGTGAGAGAATGAATGTGTTATTGTGCATATATGTGAGAGAAAGAAGATAACGTTTGTGTGGCCTTACCTCCCCCAATCCACGACAAACTCATGGTGACTTGAAATCAAAAGATGCTAGGTATGGAGATCAGGAGACTTTTTAATCCTTATTAGTTTTAATTATTGGGTTTAATTTGATGTTTCTGCTGTATTGAAATATTTATTGTGGGTTCCAATTCAGTTCTTCTCAGCACGTTTCTATTTATACTTTCTGGTCTCTTAATTCTGTATTTCATCAGGGTCTCTCTGTGTCCTGCATATGTGACCAAGGTGAAGTATTTTGCTGGCATGTACTTTATGTGTAGGGATCTATAGCAGCTTGCCTTTCTCTGATTTTCTATAGGAGGTATATTGATGTTCTAGGGTCTGGTGTAATATGTGTAGTGTTGCCTTTTCAAATATAATGTTATTTATTTATTTATTTATTTGTTATTTTTATTATACCGAGTTTCATGATAGGAATCACATCAACCCGGTTTACAATTAACAATGTGAGTAAAGGCAGAGAGTAACAAAGTAAAGAACATTTCCCAATACAAGAACAAATATAGTATGAAACTTAACAAATATTATAACAATATTTTGGATGTGAGAAAGTTACAAAAAAAACATGGAAAAATAACTTGGATATGAAAGGAGAAGAATTGTAGAACGACTATAAGCATTTTAACCAGCTGTATCAATTAATAAATATGTATAATATTATAAAATGTAGATGTGTAGCAAATTGATTAGATAAGATATTGTTGTGAAGTATAATAAAATGTTGCTGTGACTGCGTGTGAAGTTAGTGGGATTTTTTTTTTTTTTTTTTTTTTTTTACAGTTCCTAACTTTTGTGTTTATGCTGATGATGAGTGGGGAATTTAATCCAGATCTGGGAAAGCTTTTTTAAAAAGCCAAGTTTTTAGTCTTTTCCTAAAAGTTGGAGCGCATGGTTCTTGTCTTAAGTCCGGTGGGATGGAGTTCCAAAGGATTGGACCTGCTGATGAGAGAGCTCTTGAGCTGTAGGATTTATGATGGTAGGTTTTGGCATGTGGAACCTGTAGTGATTCTTTGTAGTGTTCCCTGATGGGTCTGTCTGATGTGTGTTTTTTAAAAGGGATTTGTAGGTCCAGTTGAGTGTGTTGATGGATGTTCTTGTAGATAATCATGATGGTTTTATTCATAATTCTGAAGTGGATCGGTAACCAATGAAGGTCTTTGAGGATGGGGGAGATGTGGTCGATTTTCCTGGAGTTTGTGAGGATTCTGGCTGCTGTGTTCTGTACCATTTGTAGAGGCTTGGTGTAGGAAGCTGGGAGGCCTAGTAGAAGAGAATTGCAATAATCTAGTTTGGAGAAGATTATTGCTTGCAGGATTGATCTAAAGTCATGCGCATGGAAAAGTGGCTTTATTCTTTTCAGGATATGTAATTTGTGGAAGCAGTCTTTGGTAGTTCTGTTAATGAATGGTTTGAGGCTAAGATGATTATCTAAGAAGGCTCCTAGATCTCTTACATGGGTGGTTTGTAGGAGTGTTGGAGGCTTTGAAAGTGTATTGTTGTTTTCAGGTGCTATAAGGAGATATTCCGTTTTCGACGCATTGAGGACTAGGTTTAGGCTGTTGAGGAGGTGTTTGATTTCTAGTAAGCAATTGTCCCAGTATTCCATTGTTATCGAGATTGATTCTTTTAAAGGGATCACAATCTGTACGTCGTCAGCGAAGAGGAAGTGTTTCAGGTTTAATTTTGTGAGTAATTGACAAAGTGGTAGAAGGTATATATTAAATAGAGTGGGTGACAGTTGTATATATTAAATAGAGTGGGTGACAGTTGTTACTGTTGTTGTTACTGTTGTTACAGTTGTTACTGTTGTTGTTACTGTTTGAGTGCTGGCAGTTAGAGTGTTTTGGTATGGGATATTTATTATAATGTAATGGTAAATCCATTTATTCATGGCTTTTTAAGGGCCAAACCCATACCCAACATGCATTACAAAAAGTCTGTTTCCATAGGAGTTCCAAGTGTCCTTTTTGCAGAGTTGTAATTATAATATGCATTTTGTAAGTGTTTTTTTGCCTCAGAAAACTGTACTTTTGAATGTTTTCTCATGTAAAATTTGTTATAAATGCATAACTTAATTATATATGTCTGTAAAGACATGGGTTCTGGCATGGGTGGGGTGGATGTTAGTTCTTAAAAAATATGGATTGTTGGAGGAAGCTGGGCTTTTTTGACAGGCCTGGGACAAAGACTGAAAGAATTGGTGTTGTTGGGGTGGGGCAGCACTGTAATTGTTTACACAGGGCAGAAAAAAAACTTGCGCGGCCCTGCTCAGCTGTCTCTTATTCCTCATAGGGAAATTGTTCCATCCCTTTTATCATTTTGGTCACCCTTCTCTGTAACTTTTCTAATTCTGCTTTATCTTTTTTGAGATGTGTTGACCAGAACTGCACACAGTACTCAACTTGAAGTTGCACAATGGAGCAATACAGAGGCATTATGATATTCTCTGTTTTATTCTCCATTCCTTTCCTAATAATGTCTAGCATTATTTGCTTTCTTGGCTGCTGCTGCACACTGAGCAGAAGATTTCAACATATTATCAACAATGATGCCTAGATCCTTTTCCTGAATGGTAAATCCTAATGCGGAACCTTGCATTGTGTAGCTACAGAAACATAGAAATGATGGCAGAGGAACATAAGAACATAAGAAATTGCCATGCTGGGTCAGCACTGTAATTGTTTTCACAGGGCAGAAAAAAAACTATTTCCAACAGAGGCTAAACCAGGCCACAAGAACCTGGCAATTACCCAAACACTAAGAAGATCCCATGCTACTGATGCAATTAATAGCAGTGGCTATTCCCTAAATAAACTTGATTAATAGCCATTAATGGACTTCTCCTACAAGAACCTATCCAAATCTTTTTTGAAGCCAGCTACACTAACTGCACTAACCACATCCTCTGGCACAAATTCCAGAGCTTTATTCTGCGCTGAGTGAAAAATAATTTTCTCCGATTTGTCTTAAACGTGCTACTTTTTAACTTCAAGGAATGCCCCTAGTCCTTCTATTATTCGAAAGTGTAAATAACCAATTCACATCTACCCGTTCAAGACCTCTCATGATCTTAAAGACCTCTATCATATTCCCCCTCAGCCATCTCTTCTCCAAGCTGAACAGCCATAACCTCTTCAGCCTTTCCTCATAGGGGAACTGTTCCATCCCCTTTATCATTTTGTTGCCCTTCTCTGTGCCTTCTCCATCGCAACTATATCTTTTTTGAGATGCGATGACCAGAATTGTTCACACTATTCAAGGTGTGGTCTCACCATGGAGTGATATAGAGGCATTATGACATTTTCCGTTTTATTAACCATTCCCTTCCTAATAATTCCTAGATCTTTTTCCTGGTGGTAGCTCCTAATATGGAACCTAACATCGTGTAACTACAGCAAGGGTTATTTTTCCCTATATGCAACACCTTGCACTTGTTCACATTAAATTTCATCTGCCATTTGGATGCCCAATCTTCCAGTCTTGCAAGGTCCTCCTGTATTGTCTCACAGTCCGCTTGTGATTTAACTACTCTAAATAATGTTGTATCACCTGCAAATTTGATAACCTCACTCATCGTATTCCTTTCCAGATCATTTATATATATATTGAAAAGCACCGGTCCAAGTACAGATCCTTGAGGCACTCCACTGTTTACCCTTTTCCACTGAGAAAATTGACCATTTAATCCTATTCTCTGTTTCCTGTCTTTTAACCAGTTTGTAATCCACAAAAGGACATTGCCTCCTATCCCATGACTTTTTAGTTTTCGTAGAAGCCTCTCATGAGGAACTTTGTCAAACACCTTCTGAAAATCCAAATATACTACATCTACTGGTTCACCTATATCCACATGTTTATTATCCCCTTCAAAAAATGATGCAGATTTGTTAGGCAAGACTTCCCTTGGGTAAATCCATGTTGACTGTGTTCCATTAAACCATGTCTTTCTATATGCTCTACAATTTTGATCTTGAGAATAGTTTCCACTATTTTTCCCAGCACTGAAGTCAGGCTCACTGGTCTATAGTTACCCGGATCGCCCCTGGAGCCTTTTTTAAATATTGGGGTTACATTGGCGACCCTCCAGTCTTCAGGTACAATGGATGATTTTAATGTTAGGTTACAAATTTTAATGTTAGATCTTAATGTTAGGTTACGTCATTCCCGCAAGCCACCCTCTCTTCATTCACATCCTCTAGACTTCCCCTACTACCCCTAACTAATCAAGCTTGATATTTCACTTGGATGCAGCTCCATCACTGCTCTCTACATTAATGGTGGGGGAGGAAGGGAAATAGAACCAAAGAGCTAAGAGAAACAGATAAGTATGAGAAAAAAATGTGTGAAGCTTGCTGGGCAGACTGGATGGGCCGTTTGGTCTTCTTCTGCCGTCATTTCTATGTTTCTATGTTTCTATAAATTTTAACTAATAGATCAGAAATTTCATTTTTTAATTCCTTCAATAGCCTAGGATGCATACCATCCAGTCGAGGTGATTTGCTACTTCGTTCAGTTTGTCTGACATCACCAAACGGCCCATCCAGTCTGCCTAGCAAGCTTTCACACTTTTTTTTCCTCATACGTATCTGTTACTCTTGGCCCTTAGTAACCTTTTGGTTTTATTTCCCTTCCACCCCCCACCATTAATGTAGAGAGCAGTGCTGGAACTGCATCAAAGTGAAGTATCTAGCTTAATTGGTTAGGGGTAGTAACCGCCGCAATAAGCAAGCTACTCTCACGCTTATTTGTTTACCCAGTCTGTGCAATTCAGTCCTTGTTGGTTGTTGTCTGAATATAAATCATCTTTTCTCAATTCCCCCCTGCCGCTGAAGCAGAGAGCTACGCTGGACATGCATTGAAAGTGAAGTATCAGGCTTATTTGGTTTGGGATAGTAACCGCCGTAACCAGCAAGCTACTCCCCGCTTTTTTGTGAATGCAAATCCTTTTTTCCACATTTCCTCTTGCCGTTGAAACATAGAGCAATGTTGGATTCGCAGTAACCATGTGTATGTTTATTGAATAAGGGTATTATCTCCAGGTAGTAGCCGTCATTCCTGCAAGCCACCCTCTCTTCATTCACGTCCTCTAGACTTTATGGATCCACAGTGTTTATCCCATGCCCCTTTGAAGTCCTTCTCAGTTTTGGTCTTTACCACTTCCTCCGAAAGGGCATTCCAGGCATCCACCACCCTCTCTGTGAAGAAATACTTCCTGACATTGGTTCTGAGTCTTCCTCCCTGGAGCTTCAAATCGTGACCCCTGGTTCTGCTGATTTTTTTCCAATGGAAAAGGTTTGTCATTAACTTTGGATCATTAAAACCTTTCAAGTATCTGAAAGTCTGTATCATATCACCTCTGCTCCTCCTTTCCTCCAGGGTGTACATATTTAGATTCTTCAATCTTTCCTCATAAGTCATTTGATGAAGACCATTCACCTTTTTGGTCACCTTTCTCTGGACCACCTCCATCCTGTCTCTGTCCCTCTGTCGATATTCCTCTACGCAGCCCAGCATTCCTCTGGCTTTAGCTATGCCTTGTCACATTGTTTCCCCAAATTCAGATCGTTAGACACTATCACCCCAAGGTCTCTCTCCTGCTCAATGCACATCAGCCCTTCACCCCCCATCAAATACAGTTCTTTTGGATTTCCACAACCCATATGCACGACTCTGCACTTCTTGGCATTGAATCTCAGCTGCCATATCTTCAACCACTCTTCCAGCTTCCTTAAATCCAGTCTCATTCTCTCCACTCCTTCCGGCGTGTCCACTCTGTTGCAGATCTTAGTGTCATCCGCAAAAAGACAAACCTTACCTTCTATCTCGTCTGCTATGTCGCTCACATAGATATTGAACAGGACCAGTCCTAACACCGATCCTTGCAGCACTCTGCTTAACACCGCTCTTCAGAATAAGTTTAATTTACCATCACACATTGTCTTCTGTCCGTCAATCAGTTTGCAATCCAGGCCACCAGCTCGGCAGCTATAATTTGGTTATTCTTACCTAAGTGCATCACATTTAATTTAATTTGCCATTTGCATGCCCAGTTTCCCAGTTTTCAAGGTCCATTTGCAATTTCTCACAATCCACTTGTGATTTAACAACTTTGAATAATTTTGTGTCATCAGCAAATTTGATCCTCCCACTCACTGTTCCCATTTCTACATCATTTATAAATATATTAAAAAGCAGTGGTCCCAAAACAGATCACTAGGGCACTCCACTATTCATCTTTCTCCATTGGGAAAATTTAGCATTTCGCCCTACTCTTTTTTTCTGTCTTTTTTTTTTTATTTAATTTTTATTCATTCACTCATCATGGAAAAATTCACTGCTTTGAAATGAAACAGGACAGAAAAATTTGAGTGAGACGTATGAACAGAACAGTGCTCTCTTGTGAAGATTTGATGACCCTTGGAGTGAGGAAACTCACCCAAAGATGAGATTTGTGCAGTGTTCTCTCAACCTAGCTTGATGTTCCCCAGGTAGAGAGTCCATCAAGCTAGGTTGAGAGAACATTGCACAAATCTCATCTTTGAGCGTGGGTCATCAAATCTTTACAAGAGAACACTGTTCTATTCATATGTCTTACTTTGAATGTCAAACTGGCCCCCTAACCCCTACACTAATACCTAAACCTCACCTCGAGTTACTAGGTGGGCCTCCCATAGAGATATAAATACCTATCTAGGGTTAGGGCATTACAGCTAGGTTCGTTCTCTCTCTCTCTCTCTCTCTCTCTCTCTCTCTCTCTCTCTCTCTCTCTCTCTCTCTCTCTCTCTCTCCCCCCCCCCCCTCAGGGTATTATTGCAATAAACTGCCTATTACCATAAAACATGCCCCTTTTTCTATCACAGACAATATTTAGTGCACTTTGATAAATCCAGGCCTTTGTTGGATAATACCATTGCAACTTTGCTACTGGACTGAGGGAGGAAGAGGAGGGAAAGAATGCTTTACTGCTGTAAATTTATGTGTAATTTTCTAATTGAAAAATATGGTGAATAAAAATTAAACTATCCAATGACTTTTTAATTTTCTAAGATGTTTCTCATGAGGGATTTTGTCAAATGCTTTCTATAAAGCCAGATATACTATATCACTATATCAACAGGCTTACCTTTATCTACATGTTTATTTATGCCCTCGAAATAATATAGCAGATTGTTGAGCCATGATATCCCTTGGCTAAATCCATGTTGATCTTGTCCCATTAAAATGTGCCAATCTATTTGTTCAGCATTTTTATTCTTTATGATAGTTTCTACCATTTTACCTGGCACAGACATCAGACTTACTGGTCTATAGTTTCGTGGATCACCTCTTGATCCCTTTTTAAAAACTGGCATTACATTGGCAACCCTCCATGGTTTTCAGGAACCACAGATAATTTGTAATGATAGTTTACAAAGTTCCAATAGTAGTTCTCAATTTCATTTTTTGTTGTTTCAGCATGCTGGAATGTATACCATCTGGTTCAGATGATTTGCTACCCTAGTTTCTCAATTTGTCCTGGTTCATCTTCCAAGTTCACTGAGATTTGTTTCAGTTTCCCATAATCATTACCTTTGAATATCATTTCTGTTATGGGTATCTCTCTTACATCTTCCTCAATGAAGACCAAAGCAAACAATTAATTTAGTCTCTCTGCTATTGCTTTGTCATCCCTAATGCCCTTTTTCATCCCTTGATCATCTAATGGTCCAACTGACTCCTTTGCAGACTTTTATTTCAAATATATTTGTAAATGTATCTTTAATATGAGTTTTTGCTTCTACAGCAAGCTTCTTTTCAAATTCTTTCTTTGTCTTCCTTATTAATACTTTGCTTCTAATTTGCCAATACTTAAGCTGGTTCCCGTTTCCATTCCTTTAATGATGTTCTTTTAGCTATTATAGCCTCTCTCACCTCACCTTTTAGCTACACCATTGTCATTTAGTCTTACTTCCACCTTTTCTAATGCGTGAAATATATCTGGCCTGAGCTTCCATTATGGAATTTTTAAACAATGTCCATGCCTGAGCTAAACTTTTAACCTTTGCAGTTTCTGCTTTCAGATTTTTCCTTACCATTTTCCTCATTTTATAATAGTCACCTTTTTGAAAGTTAAATGCTGTTAATCCTTATTATGTAATCCATGTTCGATTTTTCGTGTTTGCCTTCTCGAAGTTCCCCTTAATCCTTATAATGTAATCCATGTTCAATTTTTCTTTCATTTTGTTTGCTGTAATTTCCTATTGTTGGTTCTCTGTAAACCGAAGCGATATGTACTTGTACATGATCTTCGGTATAAAAAAGCCTTTAAATAAATAAATAAATAAATAAATAAATAAATAAATGTTTTTTAGTGTCCTCCCTCATTTTATTAAGTCAAATTTCATCATGTTGTTATCATTATTGCCAAGTGGCTCCAACACTGTTACCTCTTTCTACTAAGGACTAGTTATAAAATAGTTTCCCTTCTTGTTGTTTCTTTTACTAGCTGCTCCACAAAGCAGTCATTTATTTCATCTAGGAACTTTAACATTCTAGCAGGTCATGATGTGACATTTACCCATTCAATACTGGATTTCTTGAAATCCCAAATGTTCTAAAACCAGATTGACCTAGAAAAACTACACACAGACCTGCACTTGACATTTGTGCATGTGCTTTTTCACAGAAAATATAGGTGTGAAGTTTTGAAACTTCAAAAGTAACTGAGCAAATGCTAACTCCTCCCTAGTCACACCCAAGCGAATGCCTCTCCTACCTGCATGTAAAGGTATGTGTGTAATGAAATTTACATGCATAAATTTACGTACGGATCAGCTAGACAATAAAAAAAAAAACATTTTCATGCATAAAACACTGTTCTGCACATGGAAATTACTTTGAAAATTGCCCTATATATATTTATTGGAAATAAAGTGCACTTTTCCTTTAACACACCTGGAAATCACTGAGAACTGTTCAATTCATTGAAAAAGACATGGCAGGGAAGCTTCCATCTTTGATAAATAGATGAGCAAATCATCTTCATACATAAACCTTTCTAGCGATGTCACTTACCGTTATCCCCTCAATCACTGCAGATTGCTGGATGAAGTAGGACAAAGACTCTAATGCAATATTAAACAAAAGAGGTGACAATGGATAACCTTGTCTAACACTCTTCTCCAAAATAAAAGCATCTGATAAGGAATTGTTAATCCATAGCCTTTCCCTGAGGGCATAATACTGTAACTTGACTAATAACCATTCTAATGCATTTTTCACCAAAATACATCCATTTCAATGCCATGAACAAATAAGCCCACTCCACTCTGCCGAAAGCCTTTTTGGCATTGATCGAGCGAGCCACTATAGATGAATCCATATCTTTAGTCTGTCCATCACAATGCACAACAATCTACTATATTTGCAGAAAAACGTCCCTTTATGAACCCAGTTTCATCTCTAAGTGTAAGTGTCTTATAGGAATTTTAGCATACATTTTGCAGTCTACTTTAATTGAAGAGCTAAGTCTATAATTTTAGGGAAAATGAGGATATTTATGTAGTTTCTCTAAACCAATGACAACAGCTTCCAAACAAGTGCACTCTTTCCTACTGACTTGCAAAATGCCTGCAAGACTTGCAGTAAGAAGGGAATCAACAGATCCTGAAATGCTTGGAAAAATTCTACTCCAGTCTCATCCAGTCCTGCGACTTCCTAGGGCTTAAAGAATGTGTGTAGCAGCAACAGCTTCACTACACTTAATATCCTGATCGAGCCTGTGCATTTCTTCCTGGGACATCTTTGTATGTTTTAGTTTCCCTAAAAAAAACCCCAAAAAACCCTGAATAATCTTTTCATCACAGTCTACCTCAGGCTTATACAGTATAGCTCTGAATAAAATTCTATAAATTTATTTTAAAAATTTTATAGCCCACGGTCTACAATAGCTCAAGGCAGTTTGCAATTTAACATACACAGTTAAAGAAAACATAATAAAATACATAGAAACACAATAGAAATATTAACTAATTAACTAAACTATATGAATGCTCTGGACAGGTGGAAGATATGACTACAAATCATAACTCTAGGTGTGCAGCATATTATGAGTAAGCTTTGGAGAAAAGATAAGTTTTTAAAGCTTTTTAAAATTGCTTTGCCGAGGCGGTATCTCCTAGGTCATTTGGAATAGAATTCCACAGATGGAAGCCATCCACAGAGAAGGCCCAATTTTTAATGATGTATAACCTCGCAAATTTCACTGTCAGGATTTCTAATACATTTTTGTTAGAGGAGCGTAGCTGTCTAGTAGTTCTGTATAGCCCAAGGACAGTGCATGACCAAACTGAGGTGTCATTTTGAAGAAAATTATATATCATTGCGATGACTTTATTTTGGATTCTGAAAGTTAGCGGGAGCCCTTGAAATTCCCCTGCTTATTCCTATGAGGTCAACTCTAATGTTATTCCATTTACCTATAAGGAGGATACTTTTATGATACCAAGCATTGTGATAAAGTCTGCATGTACCTGTTATGCATAGACTTTACCACTAATTTTCAAAGTGATTTTATATGCATAAAGTACCCTAGTATGCACACGTTGCATGCAAAGAGTTACACTTGCTCCTAGCAGTGTGTGACTTCTGTGTGCAAACTTACATATGGACTTTTCAAAATTCAAAAGCCTGAGCCTCCAACTTCACTAACCAGAATATCTGCCTCAAATATATACTTTATTACTTTCACACTTATAGCCACTCTAGCTATTTTCAAAGAGCCATCTACGCACTTAAAATCTGGTTTTATGAGTATAAGTGATTTTGAACATTTTCCCCTAAATATTGTGCTAACAATCTTCCTCTTTTGTATTTTATGCATAATGGCATGCTTTCTGTGCAAATATGGAACCACCAACTTCACAGCTAAGAAATGAATTATAGTCATCCAATCTTCAACTTCTGTAACCGTTAAGGGCGAGTAATATACTTTCTACTGATTTTTCTCCCTATCTAGCTTTATTTCTCCTTACTGAACAACTTATAATTTCATCTTTCAAATTAACTTTCAGCACAGCCCCACCTGACCACTAACAAAGGCCTGGATTCACCATTCTATCTCAGAATGGTGAATCCAGCGAAAATGGAGGGCAGGGAGGTGAAGGGGGTGGTGGTCTGCGAAAGCCGGCAGTCTTCACACCACCGCAGTGTTTTTGCTGCCGGCTTTCGCACCCAATAGCACCTCTGTGAAAGGTGGTGCTATTGGGTGCGCTACTGGCAACGATAATGTTTCTTACCTTATTGCCGCCAGCGAAGACGCCTCGAAGTCCACCTCCTCACAGCCTCAACTCCTTCCCTCGCTGCCCCGACTCCGCCCCCAGCATGCTATCTCGTGTGATAAGCGTTTGAAAATGACCCCCAAAGTGTCCTCTTCTATGCTGTTGTCAAATAATTCTTGAATAGCTGACACCAATGAGATCATTCCTTCTCCCTAAAAAGCCTGGAATTGAATCTCCAAATTGAATTTTTGAACTCTGAATCTCTGCATTCCAAAGACAAATCAGTTGTAGCAATAATGTCATCAATCTTAACTGTATCATATCTTGTATTATATTTCTTACTATGCAATACAAATTAAAATTGAAGGATCCTTTTATTTTAATTTGTATTGTACAATAAGAAATATAATATAAGATAAGATACTGTGATAATCACTTCTGGAATGACACATTTAGATTCAATGAATCTTAACTGAACATACCCTATAAAAGAGAAATCTGGAAATCATAAAATAATTAACCCTTGAGTATTTTTGATGGTGAAAAAATAAAAAAGTATATTCCCACTCAATAGGATAAGATAATCTCCAGTGATTAACTAGCCTCACCTCAGTTATTATAAACTTTATGGGTTATCCAGCTTTGATGATATGCCTTTTACCTGTGAACTCCTGTCAAGGGTTTGGTTAAAGTCTCTACTAATTATAATGGGAGTATTATCAACCATGTCAGTTTTATCTGCCACTAAACAAAAAAACTCCAGCAAGTCAACCATAGGCCCATAAAGACTTATCACTCTTACATTACAAAGTCATTTGTTACCTTCTGCAGAGCCTGTACCCAATGCCCTGATTATCAAACTTCTGAGAAACCAATTTAAAATCTATTGATTTTTGGACTGAGGTTGTTATGCCATTCTTCCCAATTGCACATTATTTCACCCAACTCCCATGTTTAATTTAAAAGTCATTATCAAACTTCGGGAGTTATTTTCCAACTCGCAATATGGCTTTTTCATATGCGTTAAAAGGCGTACGAACAGAACAGAACACTCTTGTGAAGATTTGACGTCCTTCGGAGTGAGGAAACTCACAGAAAGATGAGATTTGTACAATGATCTCTCAACCTAGCTAGAGAGTCCATCAAGCTAGGTTGAGAGAACATTATACAAATCTCATCTTTCTGTGAGAGACACTTCACAAGAGTGTACTGTTCTGTTCGTACATCTCACTCTGCATATCAAAGTGGCCCCTAACCCCTACACTACTACCTAAACCTCACCTCAAGTTACTAGGTGGGCCTCCTATAGCGATATATAGCTAACTTCTAGAAGGGCTTTATACTTAGCCTCTCTCTCTTTCTCTCTCTCTCCCACTCTCTCCCTTCCTCCCAGTGATTGCAGGTAGGAACTGCAATACCTATGTGACATGCACATTGTGATAAATTGGCTAAGTTTTGCATGTGATGGTTTGATGAATCTAGCCTTTCATTTGTGAGGCATAGTAGATATTGAAAAACTCAGATATGACATTAAAGATGAAAATTTTAAATATGATAAAGGATGCAGTCCATATCCTAAGTATTATGGACCTATGTAAACCATAGCTGCTTGAACTTTACATGAAGGACCTTATGCATGCTATGATTTCCTGGGCTTTGTTTCTCAATTTTTCTTCTTTATGAGACCTTCTTTTTTCTCTTCTCTTTTCCTTTTCTTTTTCCTTTTTTTCTTTTTTTGGACATGTTTGGCTATAACTGAAGCATATAATCTTTCCTTTTATACATACATTTTGTCTGTAACTGAAACATATTTTGGGGTTGAATACCAGAAATTTTTAAATTAAGTATGTACCAAACACCCCTTCATTTGCAAGGGATCAGGTAAGGACCTTTTCTCAAACTTAATAGGATCAGACCTGTCAACTCTCTCCTGAAATCCCAGAACTCTTATATTTTGCATCTGATTCCTATTATTCATGTCTTCAAATCTCTTTGCAATTGGTTAATTTTAGTTGCATTAACTCTTCTTATTTCTAGGTTTTAATCTCAATCAGCGCCATAGGATGTTGAAAGACTTGAGCCAGGCAGCTATTTCTGCCTTAATTTGCTCTGTATCTTCATGGCTTTCCTGCAAAACACATTGGGGTAGATTTTAAAAGGGTTACGCGCATAAGTTATGAACGTAACCCTTTTAAAACCCCCCTGTGTGCGCCGAGCCTATTTTGCATAGGCCCGGTGGCGCGCGCAAGCCCCGGGACGCTCGTAAGACCCGGGGCTTCGCTAGGGGGCATGTCGGGGGCGTGTTGGGGACAGCGCGACATTCGGGGTGTTCCGGGGGGCATGTCGGGGGCGTGGTGCCGACCCGGGGGTGTTCCGGGGGGCATGTCGGGGGCGTGGTGCCGACCCGGGGGTGTTCCGGGGGTGCGGCCAAGGCCTCCGGATCAGCCCATGGGTCGGGTGATGGCATGCCAGCAGCCCGCTGGCGAGCACGAGTTACGCCTGCCTCCAGCAGGCGTAACTTTGTCGACAAAGGTGGGGGGGTGTAGATAGGGCTGGGGGGTGGGTTAGGTAGGGAAACGGAGGGGAAGGTGGGAGAAGGCCAAAGGAAAGTTCCCTTTGAGGCCTCGAGGGAACGGGCAGCGCGCGCAGGGCTCAGCGCGTGCATGTTGCACAAATGTGCAACCCCTTGCGTGCGCCGACCCTGGATTTTATAAGATACGCGCGGCTACTCTTCCTCCCTCCCACCCCACCAAAGGTAGTGCCTGGGCGTGATACAGATTAACAGAGTATTTCAGATGATAAGATGCCAGAAGTATTTGAAGTATTGAACTATTCTTTTTTTTGTGAGGCAGTGGAGAATGATTAAAGATAAGGGTCGAAGATAGTCCTTTTTCATGAATTTTGAAGACTTTTATACAATTGCTTCTTTATGAGTACCCTATTAAATTTTTTACAGCTGCTATATTTTGTAATGGAGTAATCTGTTTAAAGTGAACATGTTTTCCAATTCTTTCAGCCTTGACTCACTATTTGCTCTTGATTTACACAGAAAGTTAGGATGACATTTTTTTTGTCTCTGTCCTCTGTATTTCTGTATATTTACCTTACTTAGGGGGTCATTCATCAAATTGTGTTAGGGCCTTATCATGGGTATTAGGGCCTCTCTCTCTCTCTCCCTCCCCCTCCTCCCTCCAAAAACAGGATTTGAGATATTTATTGCAAATCCCATTTCGGCCATAACACCAGGAAAAAATGTGTAGTTATTTCCAGTGTTAAATCCCATGATAGTGTGCATTACACTATCGCACGCAATGTTAAGAGCCCCTCATTTTCATAAACTTCTTCCACTTGACTACATTTTTAAAATTTGCAAAGCATCTCGTGATGTGCTATTATTGCATGTGTTATAGTGTTATCATGGGTGTTAGGGTGGGGTGGGAGGGAGGAAGAGGAGTGGAATAACAGGAGGGGAGGAGTGGAATTAGGAAGGAAAGTACCTTTTGTCTGTTTTCCTTTGTTCATTCCAGCCTAACATCCCCGCCCCTCCTGTTCCCTGTGGAAGAAATACAGGAAGGCAGGGGCTAAACTAGGAATCAGGGTAGCTCTTCTCTGCTGTGCTCTGCATGCTGTCCATTCCAGCCTCACCCCCTCCCCTCCTGTTCCCTGATCCAGCTGCCTGGGAGAGGAGCAGCTCGATCAGAAAGCAAAAGGCTCTCAGACAACTGGCATATTTCATTAACCAGCACCCCTAGTTCCTCTGGATGCCAGGTAATAGAGTTTTGACTGTACTATCCACAGTAGTCTCTTTGAAAAGAAATTGCTTACAAAGCAGCCAGCACAGAAATATATGTATTACACCTTTTGAAGGAATAAACTCTTTGAGTGAAAAGCTGTTTGTTTTTATACAGTTGTTGCTATCTTTATTCTGTTTTGTTTTGGGTTTGGTTTTTTTTAAGTATTTTAACAGTGGCATGCAGGCAGGAAGAATCCATCCAAATGACTGGTGACACCATTATGATTTGCAATATGCATATCACCTACTAGCACACTTTCTTCTGTTGTTTGATGCCAGAAGTTTAATCAGGCCTCCCTTTATCAAACAAAGCAAGCATTTACCTTGGGATATATTCCAGTTTGTTGTTTCTTCATCCAGAATATACAGTATGCCTGAAAAGAGCACTTTGAAAATGAAACAAACATATATTGAGCTCAGCACAATCCTTTCCATATTAATTCAGCTGATAAAGACATCTGTTGGGAAGGCAACAGTCCTGATATCAGTTTGTAACCTGACAGCATTCATTTTCCTTTTACATTTAGATGCTGATACTGCCATCTATTGACTTCAAAAACAGATGATGATTATTGTCTGTAAAAGAAGAGAAATAGCAGTTGACACAGAGGTTATAGGATGAATACAAAGCACAAACATGTACATGGGGTGGCAATCTCCTTCTCCAAAGCACTTACAATTAGGGATGGACACACAATAGATTTTTGGTTGGGTTTCTTCATTTGTTTCATCCTTTTAATTTTCAGTGTATTGTTTTGGTTCATTCTATTCATTGTTCTAGTTTATGCATGTAAATGTTTTAGGAGATAATTTTGAGAGGAGTTACACATGTAAATGTAACATTCTATTGTGTTAATTTTCAAAAACATTTACGCGGGTAAACTGCACTTCCACCCGTAAAAATTATGGACAATTCATTGGTATATATTATGTTATGACACTGCGCTTACCTCCGCAGCGCAGGAGCCACCAACCTTCGCGGCAGGAGCCATGGACTTTATTTATTTATTTATTTTAAAAGATTTGTATACCGTCTTTCACAAATAATAATTTGACCAAAATGGTTTACAGATGTTAGAATAACGTCAGATGGAGCCGCGCCTATCGGGACCCTCTTGCGGCAGGGAGTGCCGCCGATGCCCTCTTTAGCCTCGTGGCCCGGAGGCTGCGGTCCTCAGGTGCCCTTGCGGCATGGAGCCGCTCCCCAACCTGCCTCCTGTGGCAGACCAGCCTTTGATGTCGGGGCTTGCTTCTCGGCCCAGCCCTGCTTCTCCAGCGTTAGCGGCAGCATAGCTGCTCTCCATGGTTCTGACTTCCTCTTCCTGTTTCCTCCTAAGGCGCGGGCCGCGCCTCCTTCACTGATTTAAAAGGCCAGCCTCCTGGCCCCACCGGGACTCCTCCCAGGGTGTCTCCTGATCATCAGCCCTATATTAGGGCCCAGCTTCCAGTCCTTAGTTCCCTTCGCAAGGAATTAGTTCCTTTCCAGGACTTCTCGTCTTTGCTCTTGCTAGTATTTCCTGTTCTTCATGGGATCCCTCATTGTTCTTCATGTTCCTGGTCTCTTTTGGATTATCCCTTGTCTTCCTGATGTCTCCTTGTCTTCCTGATGTTCCTTCCTGATGTCTCATCTCCGCTTCTGCTTCCTGGACCCTTGGTTCCTCATTGCTACCTTCTCTGGCATATCATGTCATGTCTCGTCACCTCGTGGCATGGGCCTGTCTTCTTTTTTCGCAGCACTAGTCTCCGGAGGGTCATCTTCCCTTGAATCCAAGTCTCATCTTGGTCCCATGTTTCATGCCTAAAGCCAAGTCTCGTCTTGGCCTATGCTCGAAGCCAAGTCTCGTCTTGGTCCCTTACCCTAGATATTGCCTCGGCCCTCGTATGTTCTGGTGGCTGCTCCGACCATGCCTAAGACTCTGACTGAATCTGTGCCATTCCAGCGTGGTCCTTGACCAGCCACGGGCGGCTGTGTAGGGCGCGCCTTGGTATAGGCTTCTACTGAATCTTCGCCATGTTCTGACTTTAACTACCACGTATTCATCTGGGGTCTGCTTCACTCTCAAGTGTGGTCCGTGACCAGCCCATGGGCTGTGGGCTGTGTAGGGCGCGATGCGTTGCAGCCTTACCACAGTACTTGACTTTGTTCCTGAACCTTGATCCTGAGTCTTCGTGCTCAAGCTTCTCATTTGAGTCTTCACATCCCAAGCTTCTCATCTGAATCTTCATGTCCCAAGTCTCCTGTCTGAGTCTTCATGTTCCAGAGCCTTCATCCACCCTTGTCTCCTGTCCGGCCTGCTGCCATTGCCATTCCCAGGGGGAAGGACCACTCAGAGACCAACCAAGGGTGGTTGGTCTCACTGAGGTATGCAGGTCGGCAGCTGCCTGGGCTTGGTCTCGACCCATACACGGATTTTTTTCACCAGCCTCAGTGTTTCCCTGGAGCTCTCTCTGGGTTCACCGAGGTCCAAGGGCACACATCTCCTATTCTCATGCAGCAGCTACTCATGGCATCTCTTGCTACATCTAGCCAAAGCCTGTGTGCACATAACAGATTGCGAAGGCCCCTGAGCTTTCCATGCTCAAGGTTTCCATCGCACATAACAGATTGCGAAGGCCTCTCAAGGCTGTCACACATAACAAATTGCGAAGGCCTCTCAAGGCCTCCACTATCATAACAGATTGCAAAGGCCTCTCAAGTCCGTCGCACATAACAGATTGCGAAGGCCTCTCAAGGCCTCCGCTAACATAACAGATTGCAAAGGCCTCTCAAGGCCGTCGCAGATTGCGAAGGCCTCTCAAGGCCGCCGCTAACATAACATATTATAGCCATTTTCAAAAGCCCACTTACATATTTAAATGCATTAATATGTGTAAAACCCTCCATTGCCTCAAATACAAACTTAAATTGTGAGCCCCCTGAGAACAGGGAATTACCTCTGTGTACTCCACTTTGAAATGCCTTTAAAACAAAAATAAAATAGATTCCACCTTGTATCAGCAGTAGTCCCATGGTGTCATCTTGACTCTAATAACATGTGTATACTCATCCCCAGTCCATTTACACTTACATTTTTTGCAGACTTTAGTCCTGAGATCAGCAAGTACACAATAGGGGTATGCAGGCCAAAACAAAGTGTTTTGTGTCATTTGGGGCAAATTTCCATGTTTTGTTTTTTTCTCTTTTTTTTTTTCAATTTTAGATTTCTAAATAGTGTACACTAAAAACAATAAAAAGAAAAACACATTGACAATGACTAAGCTATTTCAAACATATGTATATCCCTAGAAAGCACAAACTTCACATTCCTTTCTCCTTAGCCTACCTTGTGAAGCAGTGTACAACTTGGTAGATAATATAGGATACAGTGCATATTTTCTGGAAAATTAGATGCCAGTACTCACTCACATGCAAGCCCCTCCTCGGTGTAGGATGGAAAGAGGCAATTACCCAGGGCCTTGCCCTGCAACTGGCCACAGATCCATGAAATGACAGCATTACAAATATTACACTGACCTTAGAATACCAATACACCTCTCACAGGGAAAATAGAAGAAGCCAATCTGCTACAGATTGCTACACTGAAACTACACACTAGCAGAATATCTCACCTTTATTACATAGACCCTCACCAAATACGGAATAAGTGACTAGAAATTAAAAATAGAAATAAGCAGACAAAACCTGAACTGGAAACTCCAAGAAGCCAGACTCTGATTGCAGTGCAACAGTGGAGAAATAGAAACAGAAATGCATTTCTTTCTGTTCCATGCGAAATACAAAAATATCAGAGATGCTGCACATTGACATTCCCAAAGCTTGCATAATCGAATCACTAAACTAAAAGGAAATTTTTTTTCCCCTGCTTCCTTTGCTGTCTGGACATTTTGGACCCTAGCATAATCCTCCCACCCCTCCAACAACAACAGGGGATAAGTAGCTTCAACATAAAAACACCCCTCTCAACAAACACACAAATGGACAATGGTGGAGGCTCAATGGCCCCAATATAAGACATTGCTCACACACAGACACACATACACAGACACACGGGGACCTAATCTAACATTTTCCACCTTTCTCACATTACTTTGCCCTCTCCTTCTTCTAATCCTCCTTTCCCCCCTCCCCTCCCCCAGTCCCAAGTTCCTCTCTGTCTCTCATCTCCCTCCTCCCAGGAGGCAGGCTGAATCCCTTCACTCTTTGCCCAGGGGCCACGTACCAGTCCTCTTCTCTCCCCCACTTTCCTGCCCAGGCAGCAGGCTCTTTTCCCCAAGTTCATTCTCCACACAGAAGAGAAGACACAGGAATGGGGAATGGAAGTGGCACAGGATGCAGGGGAGGTTTTGTGTTGTTTTATTATTTTTTTTAAGGACCACAGGGCAATTCAGCAGGTAGAGGAAAAAGTGCCAGTACTCGGTACCGGTACAACCCCCACCCCCCAAAAAAAAAGTCCTGCTAGGATATAACATCTCCTGCTAAGGAAGTAAATACATTTGTATCTCTCCCTTTTCGGGAAGCTCCACTCTTTGTGGATTTGTTTTCTCAGAGGTTATGTGCTTCCCATAGCAAAGATTCTTCAAAACCTAAAGCAAATTCAGCAACAGAGAAAGTTAATGTAATGATGTTGGCAGACGACAGTGACTGATTAAAATAGTTGCTGTAGGCCAGGGGTCGGGAACCCATGGCTCGCGAGCCAGATATGGCTCTTTTGAGGGCTGCATCTGGCTCGCAGACACGTGTCGCCATACTTCGCGGTTCCCCGCTGACCCAGCTGCTCCCCGGTCCTCCGCCGCCCGGGCTTAAAATGCTGTCAGCCCGGGCGGAACGCGGCAGGACAGCTGGAGTCAGCGGCACCGGCGTGCTCTCTTCTCCTCCCCCCCCGCGGCCCGGAAGAGGAAGTGGAGAGCATCGGGTGCCTGCGCGGGAAGAAGAGACCACACTAGCGTGGTCTCTTCTTCCGCGCAGGCACCCGATGCTCACCACTTCCTCTTCCGGGCCGCGGGGGGGGGGAGAAGAGAGCACGCCGACTGGAGTCATCCGGGTGCCTGCGCGGGAGTCATCGGGTGCCAGCCGGGTGCCAGCGCTGGAGTCATCGGGTGCCGGCGCGGGTCTTCCCGCGCAGGCACCCGATGCTCTCCACTTCCTCTTCCGGGCCGCGGGAAGAAGAGAGCACGCCGGTGCTCTCTTCTTCCCGCGGCCCGGAAGAGGAAGTGGAGAGCATCGGGTGCCTGCGCGGGAAGAAGACTGCAGCGCGGCTCGGAGGAAAATGAAAATCTTCAACCGCGGCCGATGGGACTCCGCCTTCGCCTCCGCGAGGGCTGAAAATGAAGGAGGTTAGCGTTGGGAGGTGGCTGCTGCTGCCGCGAGTTCCCGGGGGGGGGGGGGGGGGGGGAGGGGGAGAGAGAGAGTGAATGAATGAGCGAGCAAGCATGTGTGTTTGAGATCCTGTGTGTGTGAGTGAGAGATTGCATGTATGTGAATGATTGAGAGCCTGTATATGTGAAAGAGAGTATGTCTGTGATTGAGATCCTGCCTGTGAGAGAGAGAGCATGAATGTAAGTTTACCATTGGGAACCTGTATGTGTAAGTTTGTAATTGAAAACCTGTTTGTTTGAAAGAGTATGTGTGTATGATTGAGATCCTTTCTGTGTGAGAGAGATCATGTGTATGTATGATTAAGAGCCTGTGTGTATAAGTAAGAGAGAGATCATGTGTGTCTGTGTCTGATTGACAGCTGATTTAGGTGAGGGAGCATGTGAGTATGTGATTGAGAGCCTGTGTTTAAATGAGAGAGAGAGACCATGTGTGTCTGTGTGTGATTGAGAGCTGATTTAGGTGAGGGAGCATGTGAGTATGTGATTGAGAGCCTGTGTGTAAATGAGAGAAAGAGAGGACATGTTTGTAAGCATGTGAATGAGAGTCTGTGTGTGAGAGAAAAAGACAGCATGTATTTATGTGATTGAAAGCCTGTGTGTGTGTAAGCGTGAAAAGATAGACAGCATGTGTGTAAATGTGTAATTAAGAGCCTATATAAGTGAGAGAGAAAAAACATTTGTATATGTGAGTGACTGAGAGCATGTGTGTATAGGTGTGTCATTGAGAGCCAGTGTGAGAGAGAGCGCTGGTATGTGACTGAGAGAGGAGAAAGTTCCAAGCAAACCACCCCACCTCCTGCTAATTCAGAACAATCTCAGGACACCTGGATATCAAACGTTCCCAGGTATGCAGAGCAAAAAAATTTTTGTATCCTTATTATTTTTCATTACTGGATCTTTGTGTCTGCTATTTTGAAATATTTTGTTGGTATCTGGAAATGTTTTATATGAGTTTTTAATTATTGGATATTCCACTCATCAGCTGTTTCGAAATATGTTCTTTTTGTTAGTACAGTTTTACTGCTGATGATTTTATATTTCTTGATTTGTTTTATAAGGATGTGTGATGTTTCTTTTTTCCTTTGTTACACTGCATACAGAGACTCTGGCTTGTTGCAGTTTCCAATTCAGTTTTTGTCTGCATGCTTCTTGTTATGCGTTTTGGTCTCTTTATTCTATGTTAGGTGAGGGACAGCACGTGATTCAGGTGAGGTTTTCTGCTGGCGTGTAGTTTCTGTGTAGGACTCTATAGCAGCCTGACTTGGTCCGTTTTCCTAATAGGAGATGTATTGGTGTCTTAAGGCCTGGTGTAATATTTTCAGAGACTTATTGTACTTTAAAAGTGTGATCTTACATAAAATGCACACATTTACTTGTATTTAGTTTTAAACATATTGTATGGCTCTCATGGAATTACATTTTAAAATATGTGGCGTTTATGGCTCTCTCAGCCAAAAAGGTTCCTGACCCCTGCTGTAGGCTCTTGTTGCTGTATTAGTTATGCTGTGACCTACTTCAGTTGTGATGGCTAATCTGTTGTCCTTCATTTCTGTAAAGATGATACCCGTAGGGTCCTGGAGCCTTGGGTATCCTAAAGCATATGGTTGGAGGCCCTGGGAGAAGGAATACATTTACTTGTATTATGCATTCATTTAAGGCAATACCCTATTTTTTGGAACAACTTGGAGTATTTTTTGGCTACAGTTCTACCCATGAGGGATGCATTTCCCATGTGTTTAAATCTCATTATCATGTCATTAATCTTTTATTATTCTTTGCAGTGTCTGCATATTTAACTCTGCATTGTGGTTTGACAGTCAGCATGATTGTTTTTCTGGAATTGGGAGTGTTCCAGTACTCTTTAAACAATCTAAGATAAAGAGGAAAGTTGCCTTGCGCCTGCATCACTGGGATGCTAATTAAGCTGCTCCACTCTCTCTCTCTTTCTCTTGCTGTGGTCTCCAGCTCCGTCCCGCTCTCCAGGTCTGCCCCCTCTCTCTATATATATTGTCCAATTGTCTACTCATATGTATGCAAACTGAGCTTAGCCCCTCTCCATCTCTGAATGATCAAATCCACTCTCTACTACCAGATAATTCATGCAAGCTTAGCTCTTATGCTCATCACACAGCACATATTCAGTGCTTGCCCAAGGGAGGTCTTGCCTAACAAATCTGCTTCATTTTTTTGAAGGGGTTAATGAACATGTGGATAAAGGTGAACCAGTAGATGTAGTGTATTTGAATTTTCAGAAGGCGTATGACAAAGTCCCTCATGAGAGGCTTCTAAGAAAACTAAAAAGTCATGAGATAGGAGGTGATGCCCTTTCTGAATTACAAACTGGTTAAAAGACAGGAAACAGAGAGTAGGATTAAATGGTCAATTTTCTCAGAGGAAAAGGGTTAACAGTGGAGTGCCTCAGGGATCTGTACTTGGACCGGTGCTTTTCAATATATATATAAATGATCTGGAAAGGAATATGACAAGTGAGGTTATCAAATTTGTGGATGATACATAATTATTCAGAGTAGTTAAATCACAAGTGGATTATGATACATTACAGGAGAACCTTGCAAGACTGGAAGATTGGGCATCCAAATGGCAGATGAAATTTAATGTTGGCAAGTGCAAGGTGTTGCATATAGGGAAAAATAACCCTTGCTGTAGTTACACAATGGTAGGTTCCATATTAGGAGCTACCACTGAGGAAAAAGATCTAGGCATCATAGTGGATAATACTTTAAAATTGTCGGCTCAGTGTGCTGCAGCAGTCAAAAAAGCAAACAAATTGTTAGGAATTATTAGAAAGGCAATGGTTAATAAAACATAAAATGTCATAATGCTCCATGGTAAGACCGTGCCTTGAATTCTGTGTACAATTCTGGTCGCCGCATCTCAAAAAAGATATAGTTGCGATGGAGAAGGTACAGAGAAGGGCAACTAAAATGATAAAGGGGATGGAACAGCTCCCCTATGAGGAAAGGCTGAAGAGGTTAGGGCTGCTCAGCTTGGAGAAGAGACAGCTGAGGGGGGGATATGATAGAGGTCTTTAAGATCATGAGAGGTCTTGAGCAAGTAGATGTGACTCGATTATTTACACTTTCAAATAATAGAAGTACTAGGGGGCATTCCATGAAGTTAGCAAGTAGCACATTTAAGACTAATCAGAGAAAATTCTTTTTCACTCAATGCACAATAAAGCTCTGGAATTTGTTGCCAGAGGATGTGGTTAGTGCAGTTAGTGTAGCTGGGTTCAAAAAAGGTTTGGATAAGTTCTTGGAGGAGAAGTCCATTAACTTCTATTAATCAAGTTTACTTAGGGAATAGCCACTGCTATTAATTGCTTTAGTAGTATGGGATCTTCTTAGTGTTTGGGTAATTACCAGGTTCTTGTGGCCTGGTTTGGCCTCTGTTGGAAACAGGATGCTGGGCTTGATGGACCCTTGGTCTGATCCAGCATGGGAATTTCTTATGTTCTTAAACAGGAAGGGTTCAACAGAGACATGCTAACATGACAGAAGCATGAAGAGGAGCAGAAGAAATGGAACATACGATAGGAAAATATGAGACATGCTGAACATCACTATTACACTCTTTCTACACGTCACAATATTTCCCCATCCTTGGTCGGACTTTCCTACTAGTCTATGATAAGGGTAAGAAATAAACAAATTCTATCAGGCTTTGTCTGGGGATAGGGGTGTTGGGTTTTATATAAATATCCTGAAAGGAGGGTTCAGTTGAACATTTTTCTAAGATTTAAACTGGCAGGTTTTAATAATAAGGGGATCTGAGAGATGTAGTAGGAGAGTAGGGGACTCCACTTTTCTTCCTTTGTGGAACTGTGACTATGCTAGTGGCAAATGGCACTGTCAAGGCTAGGTTGTTTCCCTGAAATTATATTCATTTCTGAACTGATATATAAGTAATGAAGAAGGTAGCTGATGTGTATACTGGAGAGATACTGGAGAGAGGATATGAATGATTTATTCTCATATTTGCTTTTCTTGGCCAGCACTTCTGCTTCTAACTTTCTTACAAGAAGAGCAGTTATTCCTTCTCCAGTTGCAATGCAGAGCAGGATTGCCAGATTATGAATATGTTCTTTTTACTTACAGTCTGCCATATTTGTATTGACCACATAGCTTTCTTTACAGACATATTTTTCTGTACCGCTAGTCTTACCATGCCAAGATTCACCCCCTTGTGTTTTGCGAAGTTGTTTCCACCTACAATCATGTTTGTGTGTATGTGGGTGGGTGAGAGAGCAATGTGTGTGGGTAAACAAGAGCACATTGTGTGTATGGGTGAGAGAAAGCATGTAATATGGGTGAGGGAGAGCATGTGTGTATGTGTGTGGGTGAGAAAAAGAGAACACATATGTGTGCAACAACACTCTCTCCCTCCTCCCGTCCCTTCCTTTCTGCCTGCAAATCGACGACAATCTAGGGCATCCGGAAATCAAAAGTTCCCAGGTATGGAGAATGGGGAATTTTTTAAAAGCCTTACTACTTTTCATTATTGCGTATTATTTGATGTGTCCATTTTGAAATATTTTAAAGGTGTTTGGAACATTTTTAAATGAGTTTTAACTATTTGATGCTATTCTTGTTGCGGCCTGGGAGCCGCGGCTGGGGAGTGGACCCTTGAGCCGAACCACCCTGGGTGGAGTAGCTCGGGAGGCGGAGCCACAAGCACAGGAGTTTGCCCGGGAACCAGGAACCCCCCAGGAGGAGCCCGTAGGGTCCTGGAGCCTTGGGACTTAAGAGACACGTAGGGGTCTTCACCCGAGAACTGTGAACCCCCAGGAGGAGCCCGTAGGGTCCCAGAACCTCGGGACTTGGGAGTGCAGCTAAGCTCTTCACCTGGGAACCAGGACCCCCCAGGAGGAGCCCGAAGGGTCCCAGTCCCTTGGGACTTCTGCACAGTGATAGTCTCTCTGGGAAGGCTTGGGCAAGGGTGAGCACAGAGTCCAGTAGCAAGAGCCAGTAGGCCAGGGAGCACAGGGCAAGTGGAAGCAGGATCAGAGTCAGTAATGTCTGGACTGGGGCTTGCAGGGTGGAAGCTGGGAGCCAGCAGCGAGTAGGCCAGAGCCTGGCAGGTAGTAGACGGTATCCGGACCCAAGACAGTCTGGCAGTGGTTCCTGTCCACGAGCGAGGCAGCTGTGGCAGACAGAGGTCGAGTCAGGAACGAGCAGAGGTCGGTGGCTGGCGGCAGGCAGAAGCAGAGACAGGAACGAGCAGAGGTCGGTGGCTGGCGGCAGGCAGAAGCAGAGTCTGGAACGAGCAGAGGTCGGTGGCTGGCGGCAGGCAGAAGCAGAGTCAGGAACGAGCAGAGGTCGGTGGCTGGCGGCAGGCAGAAGCAGAGTCAGGAACGAGCAGAGGTCGGTGGCTGGCGGCAGGCAGAAGCAGAGACAGGAACGAGCAGAGGTCAGTGGCTGGCGGCAGGCAGAAGCAGAGTCAGGAACGAGCAGAGGTCGGTGGCTGGCGGCAGGCAGAAGCAGAGTCAGGAACGAGCAGAGGTCGGTGGCTGGCGGCAGGCAGAAGCAGAGTCAGGAACGAGCACAAGTCGGTAGCTGAGGCAGGACAACGGAAGTGCAACTAAGAACTACTCACGGTAGCGACCCTCGTCGCAAGGCAATGAGAGGACTGCGGGACGCCGGTTATATCGGGCTTGGGGCGTGGCACAACTAGCTCAGGCGGGGTCAGGCTTCCGGCGAGCGTACGTCCATAACTCGCGTCCCCGCGCACGCGCGGGGCGGCAGCGAGACGGCCCAGCAATGGCGGACGCCCAGCATGCTCAGCAGAGCCGCGGAGGCGGCGTTCCTGGCATCGGAGGTGAGCCCTGAACACAGCTAGCAAGGGGGAAGCGGTGGAGACCGCAACAATTCTACTTTCTAATTGTGCTGAATTATTTTCTTTTAATTGGTTGGTTGCTGTATCGGTCCTCTGACGGTGGGGTATAATTGCCAGTGTAACTGACCCTCCTCCTGCCTATGGTGGGGGCATAATTGCCAGTGTAACTGCCCCTCCTCCTGCCTATGGAGTTCTAAGGGGGACTCTGGCCCTCGGTTCCGATAATCATCAGTATTGTGACCCTCTTTAAAAAAAAAGTTTGCCCATCCTTGTGCTAGATGACCAAGAGACTGAAGGGGTGCTCAGAGAGGACAAGGAAATAGCAGAAAAACTGCATGAATTCTTTACCTCGATTTTTACAGAGGATGTTGTGAACAATGAACATACCCCCACCTGAAATATTCTGCAATAATAGAGATTCTGTGCCACTAAAACAAATATCTGTGGCAATGGAGGATGTAATAGATCAGATAGCAACACTGAAGAGTAACAAATCACCAGGACCAAATTGCAGCCACCCCAGAGTTCTAAAAGAATTAAAACATGAAATTTCAAATCTGTTATTAGTAATCTGTAACCTGTCATTTCAAACAGCCACAATTCCTGAAGACTGGAAGGGTGGCCAATGTGACACTGATTTTTAAAAAGGTGATCCGGGGATCTATAGACCAGTGAGCCTGACATCAGTGCCATGCAAAATGGTAAAAGCATTCTTAAAAACAAAATCTCTGGCCATATAGCTAGACATGGCTTAATGGGGAAGAGTCAAAATGGTTTTAGCAAGAGGAAATCTTGTTTTACCATTCTTTTAGAATTATTTTGAAGGTGTAAATAAACATGTACAGGAGATAAAAGTGAGCCAGTTGATAATAGTGTATTTGGATTTTCAGAAGGCATCTGACAAAGTCCCCCCGGAGAGACTCCACAGAAAATTACAAAGTCATGGGATAGGAGGCAATTTTCTATTGTGGATTGGTAATTTGTTAAAAGGCCGGAAACAGAGGGTGGGACTAAATGACCAGTTTTCCAAATAGAGAAAGGGCATTAGTGAAGTACCACAGGGATCAGTATGGACCTGTGCTGTTTAACATATTCATAAATGATCTGGAAAAGGGAATGATGAAGGAGGTGACAAAATTCGGAGATGACACAAACCTATTCTAAGTTGTTAAAACAGCAACAAATTGTGAGGAACTGCAGAGGAACTTTGTGAGATTGGGAGACAGGACAAATGAATGGCAGCTGAACTTTAATGTGTGAAAAGCAAAGTGATGCACAGAGGCAGGACTTGATTTGTGGGTGAACAGCCTGGAACACAGTTCTGCACTTCCTTTCAGACTTAAGAGATAAAGCCCCGCCTCTTCAGGCAGCCTGCAAAGAAGAGGAGAAGAGGGGATGAGCCTGGACCAGACAGAGCAGAACAGCAACTCTATTGCCTAATCCAGCCCCTTTGTACCTCTCCTGCAGGGAACAGGAGAAGAAGGTTTGATACTGAAGTAAATGCTGCAGAGCGATAAACAGACACCAAAAGGGGTTGAAACTTAAGTGCAAGTCATTAAGGCTTCAACTCTGACCTTAGTAAGCACTAGAGCTCACATGTTTCCAACGGGCCGATACAGTAAAATCCCAGGAGAGCGGGTGGGCGCCCACTCTCCCGGCATGCGCACAGGCCACTTTCCTGTGCGCGCGATACAGTATTTTAATTTACACTAGCGAGTCCCTAGCACCTCTTTTTTGACGGAAGCGGCGGCTGTCAGCGGGTTTGACAGCCGATGCTCAATTTTGCTGGCATCGGTTCTTGAGCCCGCTGACAGCCACGGGTTCGGAAACCGGACGCCGGCAAAATTGAATGTCCGTTTTTGACCCGCCAGCTGCGGGCCCATTTTAAATGTTTTTATTTTTTTATTTTTTAAACTTTCAGGACCTCCGACTTAATATCGCCATGATATTAAGTCGGAGGGTGCACAGAAAAGCAGGTTTTACTGCTTTTCTGTGCACTTTCCCGGTGCCCGGAGAAATTAGTAGGGGTGTGCATTCGTTTTGAACTTAAATGTAAAATGCAACTTTTTTTTTTTTTAACTTAAAAAAGTGATGAGGCGAAAACGATCGGATTTCCAACTTATTCAACATAGCTATGTTGAATAAGTTGGAAATCGTGATTGTTGATCCTAAATAAAAATTTAAACCCCTCACCCTCCTTAATCCCCCCCCCCCCCAGACTTACCAAAACTCCCTGGTGGTACAGCAGGGAGTCAGGACGCCATTTCTGAACTCCTTTGCGAGGAGCACGTGACGTCGGCGTCACGTCGGAGTGACGCGGCGTCACGTGATTCCCCGCGCGATCGCACCGGGACCCTTGTTGCACCCAAAAGGAAACTTTTGGGTGCAACGAGGGTCCCGGAGTGCAGGAGATCGCTCCCGGACCCCCGCTGGACCCCCAGGGACTTTTGGCCAGCTTGGGGGGCCTCCTGACCCCTCCCAAGCTGGCCAAAAGTTCCTTTTGGGTGCAACGAGGGTCCCGGAGCGAACGCACGGGGAATCATGTGACGCCGCGTCACTCCGACGTGACGCCGACGTCACGTGCTCCTCGCAAAGGAGTTCAGAAATGGCGTCCTGACTCCCTGCTGTACCACCATGGAGTTTTGGTAAGTCTGGGGGGGGGGGGGATTAAGGAGGGTGAGGGGTTTAAATTTTTATTTGCACGTATGGACATAGACTCAACTTATGGAATTCTCCATATGTCCATATTGACCGAAATTGACCCCCCCCTTTCGACTTATGGACTTATGAACATAAACTTTTGCTCTGCACATCCCTAGAAATTAGCGCCTACCTTTGGGTAGGCACTAATTTCTGAAGGTAAAATGTGGGGCTTGGCTGCACATTTTGCTTTCTGAATCGCGCGGGAATACCTAATAGGGCCATCAAAATGCAATTTGCATGTTGCGGGCACTATTAGGTTCGGGGGGAGGGGGGGGGTTGGACGCGCGTTTTGGACGCGCTATTACCCCTTACTGAATAAGGGGTAAAGCTAGCGCATCTAAAACATGTGACCAAATGCCGGCTAACAGTGCGCTCCGTCAGGGCAAAGGTAGCGCCGGCGCCATTTTGAATATTGGCAATATGGCCCGCGTGCAGGAGATCGCTCCCGGACCCCCGCTGGACCCCCAGGGACTTTTGGCCAGCTTGGGGGGGCCTCCTGACCCCCACAAGGCTTGCCAAAAGTCCAGCGGGGGTCCGGGAGCGACCTCCTGCACTCCGGCCGTATTGCCAGTATTCAAAATGGCGCCGGCACTACCTTTGCCCTCACTATGTCATAGGGGCCGACGGTCGGACCGTCGGCCCCTATGACATAGTGAGGGCAAAGATTCATAGTGAGTGCAGGAGGTCGCTCCTGGACACCCGCTGGACTTTTGGCAAGTCTTGTGGGGGTCAGGAGGCCCCCCCAAGCTGGCCAAAAGTCCCTGGGGGTACAGCAGGGGTCCGGGAGCGATCTCCTGCATGCGGGCCGTATTGCCAATATTCAAAATGGCGCCAACGCTACCTTTGCCCTGTCACATGCTAAGGGCAAAGGGTCATCGGCGCCATTTTTTTTAGCGCAGCTGATAGCGTGGGAACGGGAGATCACTCCCCGCGGCCCCCCTGGACCACTAGGTATGTGTAAAAAGTTTTTTTGGGGGGGATCGGGAGAGTGGGGGAGGCTAAGGGGGTAATTTTAAAGGGTCGGGTGGGGTTTTATCGGGCCATCGGCGCCATTTATATTAGTGGCAGCCAAAATGGCGCCGATGGCCCGAGAGGGGAGATCGTGCCGGGACCCCCCCCCCCCCACTGGACCACCAGGTAATTTAAAACATTTTGGGGGGGTTCGGGAGGGTGGGGGATTTGTTTTAAAGGGTCGGGGTGGGTTTAGGGGTTGTTTTGGTGTGCCGGTTTTCCCGCCCACCCCCCTCCCTCGATTTACGATTTTTCACGATAAATCGGGGGAATTTCTATTGTATCGAGACTCTAATGATTTTTGACGATTTAAAAAATATCTGATGATTTTTCTAAATCGTCAAAAAACGATTCACATCCCTATGAGCTATTACTGACATTAAAACCTTTCGTAAATGTTAGAAAGCCTTGATTTTCCAAGAAACCTTTGTATGAAAGTTTAATTTGGGATCTGATTGCAGTTGAGATAATCAATATGTTAGTTAGCTAATGTTTTATGTTTTCCTTATTGTAATGTATTTTATTTGTTTTTAATTGCTATTGTTTTACATTTATATTGTATCCGCTTAGCATGATATTTTCATTATAAGCGGGTTATAAATATTTTAAATATAAATTAAGCCCATGAGTAAAAGTATGGACAGGGTCTTTGTCCCAATATAGACAGTTTGAAAATGTCTGCCTCTACAGTATGTATGACTTGTAGTACAGACCATGCATCATTGTGGTAGCCTCCTTTGAAAAACCTTAGCCTTATCAATATCCTTTTGGTAGACATGGTCTCTAGAATTGCACACAGTACTCAAGATGAAGGTCTCACCAGAGACCTGTACAGAGGTAATATTACATCCTCTTTCTACCATTAATACCAAATCGAATTATCATACTGATTTAATATATATTTGATATTAATGCATTCACTCGGCACTCCTTATCTGTCTTCTCTCTCACTACACTCTTTCCTATGATCTCTATTCATTGAGCAAGCCATTCTTATCCGTGCCCATCTCCTCCATCAGCAATTACCAATTTCATGCTTTCCACCTTGCTGTGCCATATGCCTGTAAAAGACGTTCTGAGTCGGTGAGTCATGCTCCCTTTCTGGCCATATTCAAATCCAGTTTAAATTAAATCCTAAGCACTTCTGTATAATAAATACGCTGCCTACAGACCTTTGTTTGTCATATATGTTTGTCTCTACTAGCTTGTATGCTCCATGGAGCAGGGACTGTCTCTTGCTGCATATGTCTAGTAGGGCCTTTGAAATAATAATAGTAGTAGTAGTAATAGTAGAAGTAGTAGTAGTAATAGTAGTAGTAGTAGTAGTAGTAGTAGTAGTAGTAGTAGTAATAGTAGTAGTAATTGGTTAACTTGAAGTCATCAGAAATGACTGCCCAGATCTCTTTCCTGTTTGGTGACTGCTACTGCTTCCCATTTAATATGGTATTTGGCCCTTTAATTTCTATATCCCTAAATGATTGAGTTTACTCTCTTTTTTATTAAAGCACAGTTGTACAATCATTGGCCATTTTTCCAAATTTGGGGGAAGCCCAACAGTCTCCTCTTGCTCCTTTAGTCTTCCAGGTCAATGGAAACTAATCCTGGAATCCAGCACCACTAGCCTTCATTTGTATCTACCCAAGGATTTTCCCCTGTGTTACCGTATATCCCATCTAACTCACCCAGCCCAGTCATCTCAGGAACAGGCCTTAGCCTTGGAACTCTGTAATCCTGGTTCAATAATTCCATCTAAGTTTCATTGTTTCTGTCACTAACTTCAGGGCAGAGCTGGGACCAGCTTTTTCTGTACTAGAGGCATATATTCAGAATTATGGCATCCCCCCCAGCCTCGCCTCACATCACACCACACATACTCTCACGCGCAGATGTGCACTCACTCACAGATGCACTCTTGCACATATTGTCTCAGACACATGCCCGCACACACTGTCAGGCACAAAGACACACACGTTTACTCTGCTGTTGTGCTGCTGCTCTTGTGCTCACTCAAAGGCCAATACAATACCAATGCACTAAAAATGCGCATCCAAACTGGACGCACTTTTTTTAACGCGCGCACAATCACCGCTCCTGGGTACTTGATGCAATAGGCAAATGAGCCACCATGCTAAAAAGGACATGCTAGGGATAAACTGTGCATCCCTAGTATGTCCATGGCATTGGGCACCCAGAAAAAGAAGCAGTGTGCTGGTTAGGAAAATGGACACTCAATATTACGAACGTCCATTTTCCTAACCCATGCACAGCCACCGCTTTCCTAACCTGACCACCGGCAAGACATTTTTTTTTTTTTACGCCACAATATTATGACAGAGGAATCACAGAAAAGCTGTATTTTCTACTTTTCTGTAAACTTTTCGTGCTCCTCAAAACTTAATGCCAGATCCGGGTCTGATGTTAATTTTTAGAGTAAAAATGTGCTCATTGGGCGCACATCTATTTTGTACATAAATGGGTACTAGCTAATAGACTCATCAACATGGCATTTACATGTGAAGAGCACTACTAGCTAGCTACATGCTGGTTGGGATGCAAGTTTTGGACACGCTAATCCCCTTATTGAATAAGGGGTTAAGGATGCATGTCTGAGCGCCTGAGCGCACGGCATTCCAACAACCTGTCAGTGAGTGTTTTCCCTGCCCCAGTATGGCTAACATTATGTAAAAACCTTGCTTGCTGCCGGCCCTTCCATAGCCTGCAGCAACCCTCCTCCCTTTCCCATTCCCATCCCTGTTTGGCACCCACTCTCTCCAGAAGACTCACTGATGCCGTAGCCAGTGCATAAAGCTCACAAAACTCCAATTAGCCACCCCCTGTGCTAGCAGAATATCTCACATCCAGAACACAGACAGACCTCTACCAATTACAGAACAAAAACAGAGACCATAAATTTGAGCTAGAAACTTGCAAACAAAAAATAAACTCTAATCTGCTACAAGTCCAACTGTGTTATGCAGTTCAACAATTAAAAAAGAATCACCACCGTTCTTCATAAACACCAAATAAAATCAATAAATATAATTGTAAAAACATACTAATAAAATGACACAGCGATGCCATGAGAGGAATAAAACAGCCAGGTAGGCCACGATTGGAGACCACTGAGGACCACAGCGGGAGCACCCTCGGGAGGACCATGGCGGGAGCACCCCGAGAGTGCTTCCCCCCCCCCCCCCCCAGTTCGGCAAAGGAGAGGAGGACCTGAAGAGGAGGAAGGCCCTGCCAGCTTCCAACCTACAGATCGCCCATCGCCCGACCTCCTCCCAAGCACAAGCTCACGGCAGCAACGTCGTGAGAGGAAGAGCCCAGCCAGGTAGACAGCGACCGGAGACCACCAAGGATCATGGTGGGAGCATGCTGGGAATGCTCTCCCCCCCCCCCCCCCGGACCGGCAAAGGAGAGGAGGGACTTGAAGGGGTGGAGGGATCTGCCGGCACCACAGTGGTTGCCCACCTACAGACCGCCCATTGCCCGCCCTGCTCCCAAGCACAAGCTCACAGCAGCAACGCCAAAGGTGCCTGCGCCAGGAGAGATTGGAGCACAAAGGAACGTGACAAAGGAGCTTGCCCCTCAGTGCACACCCAGAGTGGAGCCATAAGTGGTAATACTTAAAAGTGCCTTAATCCGCACAACTACAACAATGGAGCTACAACACTATATTAAATCTAAATGTGTTAGAACAATATGTGTTACACTATATTGTAATGTTACTTTTGTAATCTGTTGTGATCTTCACTTGGAATGATGGCATGTGCACAGGACACTCTCCTGTGTGTGCGATACAGTAAATACATTTATTTAAATTAGGCCTGGCGGTAAAAAGAGGACAGGAGTGGCGGCTGTCAGCGGTTTTGACAGCCGACGCTCAATTTTGCCGGCATCGGTTCTCGAGCCCACTGAAAGCCACAGGTTCGGAAACAGGACGCTGGCAAAATTGAGCGTCCGGTTTTCAACCCGCAAGCTGCGGGCCTATTTCAAAAATTTTTTTTTTTTTTTTTACTTTTTTAAACTTTCAGGACCTCCGACTTAATATCGCCATGATATTTCTCCGGTGCCCGGAGAAATTAGCGCCTACCTTTAGATAGACGCTAATTTCTGAAAGTAAAATGTGCGGCTTGGTTGCACATTTTACTTACTGAATCGCACGGGAATACCTAATAGGGCCACAAACATGCATTTGCATGTTGCGGGAGCTATTAGGTTCGGGGGGTGGGGGGTTGGATGCGTGTTTTGGAAGCGCTATTACCCCTTACTGAATAAGGGGTAAAGCTAGCGCATTAAAAACGCGCTTCCAAATGCCGGCTAACAGTGAGCTCCGTCGGTGCGCACTGTACTGTATCGGCCTGACTATAAGTAAATACATTTCAAAATAGCCAAATAATAGAATTTCCAATAATTAAAAACTCATATATCTGTTTTAATATTTCCCCAAACACCAATAAAACATTTCAAATCAGCAAACACATGTAAAACAACCAAAAATTTAAACAAGTAAAGATTTAATCTCACACTCTCTATTCCTGGGATCTTCTAATGACCATTAATCTGAGATTGTTGTGGATTGGCGGGGATAGTGAGCCACTCAGATTTCATCCTCTCTCTTACACATTCCCACATGTTCATTCTTTCAAACATTCCCATGTTCTCACATACACAGGCAGGTACTCTCTCTGTCTCTCACACACATACACACACACACACACACATGCAGCCACTCTCTCATACACAAACACAGGCAGGCAGGAGGACAGGCACTATTTCATATACACACATGCAGGCAAGTAGGTAATCTCTCATACACATACACACACACACACACACACACACAAAGGCACATATCCACATGCAGGCACTTTTTCATATACTCACATGCACACACGCAGGCATGCACTCTCTCATATACACAGGCAGGCACCCCCTCATGTACCCACACACACACACACACACACATGCAAGCAAGCAGCCAGGCAGTCTCTCATATATACACACAGGCAGACAAGCATTCCCTGATATACATACAAACAGATAGATAGACAGGCACTCTCTCATACACACACCCAGGCAGAAACTGTCACTCTCTCATACACACAAACACACACACACACAGACAGATACTCATTCCCTCTACACATAGACAAGTTGGCACTCTTTCTCACACTCACATACACAGACACATGCAAGCAGGCACTCTCTCTGGACCTTTTCTTTGGCTGCCATGGGATGGGCTCTACAGTGGCCTAAGCTTCTTCTCCGGCCACTGCTCAACCGAATAGCTCTGTTTTCAGTCATCATCTGGGGAGAGTGGAAAGGATGTGGTTGCGAAAGCATTCAGAAGGAGGGGAAGGTGAGAGAAGAGGAGAAGCTGTTGCCCTTCCAATCACAAACTAAACTTTTATGAGACAATTTTCAATCATTAACTTGGGTACCTTGACTTGGCTGTAGAACAATGACCATCTGCTCTGACATTCAAAGGGGAACTACTGGTCCGGTCTGGGCGTGGCGGCAGCAGCAGTGACAGTCCTGAGTCCCAGTGGTGGCAAGTGGTCTGGTCAGCAGGTCATTAAAGGGTGCACAAGTACATCAATAAACAAAAAGAGCCTACATATATTCTAAGCTCAGGCAGAAGGAAGGGAGTGGGAGAGCGGAGGGAGCAGCTCTGTCTGAGCTACCCTTCAATTGCTGCCCTTTATTTGCAAGCATAGGAAGAGGGGAGAGGGAGAAAGAGGGGGCAGAGTCATTACCCGTGGCAGCCCAAATTTTCTTTGGGGGGGATAGCCCCTGCGGTCTTCAGTGTTCCGATGAATAAGTGCTACTGCTGCTACTGCTGAGTGCAACTTGACCTAGAGAGACATGCTGATGCACCTTGTAGTATAAAACTCTGGGCAACTGCCTCATTCCCCCCCCCCCCCCCCCCCCCCCGGTATTCCCAGCACTGCTTCAAGGTATTGTACTATTCAATGCTCAGTAGTGTTTCCCTTGCTTTACCCACTGATGTCTAACTAATAGACCTGTTAAATCTAATTAAATCTAAATCCAAACCATCTGTAGCTTTATGCTGCCTTTTTGTTCATATCCTTTTGGAGCATTGCTATATTTGATGTTCTCCAATTTCTGGGCCCTTTTCCATTTGAAGTGATAAGTGTACTCATCATAGCTCTGTTCAGCTTAACTCCTCCTTTAGCTCTTTCTGTTTTCTCAAGTGTACCCCATCAGGTTTCATAGCTTAACTTTCATTTGTGAGAATACCTTGAATATTATCTCCTAAGCAAATGACAAAATGTTCACTCGCAGTTCTTTATGTTCATTCACATTGACTTTGGTCATCACCCTCTCCTTTTAGTATGAATATGGAGCAAAAGGTATGTCTGTGATATCTGCTTTATTCAAATACTCCTCATCACTCAATCTGTTATTCTTTTTTATTGTATTTCCCTTTTTTCTTCCTCCTTTTACCTACTTATCTAAAGAGTTTCATACCCTGCTTTACAGATTAAGTAATATACTTCTCTATCCGAGCTTCTGCCTAACTGCCCTTCCTGTCTCTCTGCCTCTTTTTACTTCTCCTCGTAATTTTGCCTACCTTTCTCATTCTGCCAATGTTCCTGAACCAGGAAAAGTACAAACATCACTGTCAGCATTGACAGCTTTGAATATGTCTCAAATCTTTACTCAACCAATACATAAGGCTACACTGACCACATCCTGGATCTAAATCGTTTCCCATTGAACTGTGATATTCATATGACAACCTCTGATGTGGAAATAAGTCCAGTGCATTGGGCAGATCATTATTTATCAACTTCAAGCTCTCGGGAATCCTGTATTTGACTGATGCTTTTTCTGGTTGTCATGTGGTAAATTTTAGGAAAAAAAAAGTCTGATTCAATGGTGTTTGATCTCCAGGGATCTGCTGAGGATTTGGGAGAAAGATGGAACAGGCACATTTCTCAGTTTTATGATGAACTAGCCCCTAAAAAGACATGTATGGTTGGCCAGATAAATTATTTCTGGAAAGCTCTAGGGACAGTGTTCTATTCCAGCCACACTAATAGTTAACTTGTCTTGGACTTGACTAGACCTCATCTTAAGGTTGTGTAGCCAGTCCCTATTTGTGTGATGAACAAATCCAGGACTTGAACCTGGCTACAATGCCAGGTTCAAGTCCAGCAGAGGGGACGTTATCTTCCTGGGCCCTTAGCATGGGCAATATTTCTTAAGTCAAATAGTTCACATAGAACCCAAAAAATGAAGCAAGGAAGTGAATATCAGCAACAGAGTAAAGTAAAAGTCTATCCAGTCTTTATCCATTCAATGAGAGTAAATGAGAAAAAATAAGCAAGAAGAGTACTTGGTGGGGTTCAAAACAAACAGTTTACTTTAACTTAAAGATGAGTATCCAGGCTAAAATAGAAAAAAAATTAGAAACAGCATAAAAAAATATTAAAAGTGAGAAAGACCATAGTTTCCTTGTCCATTCTAGAGTTCCTTGCTGGTCTGCTTTCACCTGCAAAACCATCCATGTTAAAGATATCCTTCACTTGTAGGGTAACTAGAGTGTAGTCCCAGCAAATGCTGATCAAAAGATGGAAAAAAAAGATCCCCAGGCTTAAAAATCTTTAAAAACCTCCAACAAGCCAAAATCCAACTGTAATTCAAAAACCTCTCAAAAATCATCAAGATCTCTTGAGTAATTAGGGCAAGAATCCCAAATTCTTTTCACCCTGTCTTTTCTCTGTTCACTCAGGCAAAAATATATTTGATGCAGCCTTTCAGGATCCTGGGGAGGGGGAATGACCTTCCCTCCAGACTGAATCAATCCTCTAGAAAAAAAAAAAAAAAAGGAAAATCTCTTTCACAACTCAACTGCAGATCAAGACCCCTCAGGGATGAGGCAATGACCAAAACATCCAAGCTCTTACTCCTCCAATCATCTCCCATACTATCCAACCCACTAAATCACTGAGCCTGCTCCAAGGACTTTTATATCCCACTGAAGACTTCCCCTCCCAAAAAAAAGGTGGGGTTACAGCTAGAGGAGGATTCTAAACATCAGAACCTCCTCCCACTGCCTAAGATGAAAAATTAAGGAAAATGTTAATGACTAGCAAAGCTGCGTCAAAGTTATTTCTACATAAAGATGATTTGTTTTCCATTAAAAAAAAATAATAATAATATTTGCTGTTGTGACAAAACCTGCCCAGAGAAAGAGGAAGCAATTTTTGTTATTTTGAACTGGGATTTTGCAAGAGGGGGCTCATTTTTTGTTGAATTTTTCCTTTAAACATTTTGTTAAGTATAATGGAGTTAAATTTATTTTTTCTAAGCCTTCCCAACTGGTTTCACTTCTTAATAGGCATAGTCATAAAAGTGTGGTAACCCATGCTAGAATTAATGTGAGCATTGCAATGCAAGCATTATTTAGTGAATTGTCCCCATTGAAAATAATGGGTTCTGTGACAATTAAAGAGCATATTAATGTTAGTACAGGTTACTGCATTTTAATGAATGCCTCTAAGTGATAAAAGATCTCAGCATTCTCCTCTTACATCTTCTCCAGTCTTGGAGCCACCCATTATATCACATGCAATAAATTAGGGGTTCCAGTGGTTATGTGCTTTTTTTAATGATCTGTATAGGGAAATAAATTGAATACTCTTTAATTTAGTAGATCTGGAGAAAACTGTATAATTAAAATTCATCTTCATAAATTATTTGTCCTTATATAAATGTCTATACTTGTTATCACTGTTGTTCTTAAAAAGATTTTCTTGGATGTATAAAATGTTTAAATTTCAGTTTAAAAGAAACCTCATATCCCTTCCTAGTAATTTCTTCTCCAAAGTAAACAATCCTAACCTGTTTAGCCCTTCCTCAGAAGGGAGCCGTTTCATTCCCTTTAGCAATTTTGCTGTTCTGCTTTGTGTCTTTACCAATTCTGCAAAATCTTCTTGAGATGGGGTGAACAGAACTACACACAATACTCAAGGTGTTGTTGCACCAAGCATTTTTAGTCAGGCATTATGATAGTCTCAGTTTTATTCACTATTCCTTTCCAAATAAATCCTACTATTCTATTTGCTTTTTAGACTGCTGTCACCCACTGAACTAAGGATTTCAACCTATTAGCAACTATGCAATAAAGTTTAGTGTGCACATTATGGTCCTCTTGTGCATGCTAAAACTAGCATGCATTACTGGAAGGCCTTATCATGTAAATTAAAGGGCATTAAAAATAGAAACATGTAAATTAAAGGGCATTAGTGTGAATATGCTAAAATCTATCTGTCAACTCATGAAAATGAAGGAACATCATCCACAAGTGAGAATCTACAAAGCTCATGCTAAACAACATGTATGCTCAGCCTCCGTGTTATTTTGCAAGAATTTGCTAATTGGATGCTATTTAATACCTGCTAGGACATGGTGTTAACTTACTTATAGTACATGAGCATGTTACTTAAGGAGAAGAAGCTGAATAGCATGATTATGCTAAAGTAAGCATGCTCTTGAGAGGGCTCAGCTTACCAGGAAAAGAATGAAAATGAAGACAATGGACAGGAGATAACCCTGGACAAATGTACCTGTTGTCCCTTGGGAATAAATAGATTTGACCACCCTCTTTGCAAAAACAAAACACAGCTAACACACACTTTTGGCACAAATTTTTACATAAAAGGACATAAATCCAGAAGTATTAAAAAGAATGCTTTTCTTATTGCTGGCCAAATTCATCTCCTATGAAATGCATTGGCTTATTTTCCTTGACTACAGTGACATCTACTGATAGAGATGATATTTAGTGCTTTGTGAAAAAAAGCAATAAATTAGTTCACTTGCAAAACTGAAAAATAGCACTGCTTTTGCCCAAAGATTATTTCCTAAAACTTGAGAAAAGAGCCACAGGAAAAAATAGTGCAAGTAAAAACATCTGCAACTGATGGCTTTTTTCCCTGCAGAAGGCCTGTTTCTGTGGCACTCCATTAAAGCAATGTTTTCCCTGGTTTTCAGGAATATGCACTCCTTCTCCCTCACAGAAATCTTGATTCCTCTTACAGAGGACAAGATCAAACTCAAGGACATTCTGGGTTTGTGATTATACTGCTCTTCCACATTAACTCCTTCACTACTTTAAATACATAAATATTGATATTTTAGAATTTATGAATACAATATCCCTGTTCCTCTGCTTTGTTATGCCTACTCATACCTCTGAGTTTGCAAATTTGTATTTTTTTAAGGTGAATCATGTACATAGTTCAGAAGGATATGATGTGTAGAGGATGCCTAAAAATCTCAGAATGGACTATAAATTTGCTGGCTGATACATGCTTCAGTTGCACCAATTTTCAAAGCAAACCTCTATGCATACATTTTTTTTAATTACCTCAGCAAACTACCTGCATGCAATTATACCTGCTCTTTAGTGCTGGTAGCCTTGTTGCAAGTGAAACCTCCCCTCCCAAGGGAGAGAGGGTTAAAGAGCAAGCTACCATTTAAGTGAACTGCAACAGAGAAAACAAAGAGGACAATGAAGCAATGTAACATGAGCTAGAGCCCAGGAAACCCAGAATGAGATTGAAAAGGTTGCTAGACCCCTTACTGTGAAGGTGTTTAAATGACTACTGAATAGATGAGTCAAAGACTCAGGTAGGGGAATTTGCATGTCACAGCCCCCTGGACTACTGTTGGCAACTTGCAGTGAAATATCACTTTAACTCATACAGAAATATGACTGGAAAAGTCCTACATTGGAGAATTCTGAATGAGAGAGAGATTTGTGAGAAAAATCTACTGGGGAAACAATCCTAGGAAGCAAACATTCTCACTCTGACTTATAGGGGAAGTCAGACCCTTGGGTACCAGTTTTCTTAGAATGAAAAAAAAAAAAAAGGCCAGGCAGGATGGAAAGGTATGTGCACATTCTCTTTCCATGGTCTTGGCCTTTTGGCTAAGAGAAGAAGACCTATCCAGGTAACAGCAAATGACTGGCCATGAGCTTAGTGCAGCTAAAATGATTTACAGCTAAGACTGTGGAGGGCCTGAATCACTGAACACTAAGGGCTGCCCCCAAAAACCTGGCCCAAATACCCCCTGCACGCACCGAGCCTATGTTGCATAGGCTTCCGGCACAAGTCCCAGGGCTTTCCTGGGGGGGGCGTGACGGGGGGCATGTCGCGATCCGCGCGTCATTGGGGGGCGTGATGCCATGGGTGTGGTTTCGGCCTGGGGGCATTCCGGGGGCGTGGCCGCGGCCTCCAGACCAGAACATGGCGTGCGGCAGCCGGCCTGGCATGCGCAAAGTTACGCCTGCCTTGAGCAGGCGTAACTTTTGTGACAGAGGTAGGGGGTTTAGAAGGGCCGGGGGGGGGGGGGGTGTTAGGGAGGGGAAGGTGGGGGGAGGCAGAAGGAAAGTTCCCTCCGAGGCCACTCCGATTTCGGAGCGGGCTCAGAGGGAACGGAGGCAGGCTGCATGCCAACCCCGGATTTTAATAGATACATGCGGCTAGGTGCATATCTATTGAAATCCCACAAACTCTTGTTCGCGCAAGCTTATGAAATCTGCCCCTAAGCAATCTATGTTCCTAGTGGAGCTATAAACCCACAGTAAGAAAAAACTTTCCTACCAAGGGAAGTGACTCTGGGTCCCCCTTGAGCAAGGGGACCCAGTGGCAGATCAAGCAGTCCCCCAGGAGGGTGTGGACCCAGGGGCAGAGTGTGTGGTCGTCCAGGAAGAAAGGGATGCCAGCACCAGGTCCAGAGGCACACTTGGTGTCCCCAGGAGGGTGTTAACCCAGCAACATTCCTGGAGGCAGAGTCCAGGTCCCCAGGAGGGCATGGACCCCAGTGCTGGCACAGAGCGGAAGCAACATCGAGCAAGTGGCAGTGGTTTAGATACTACTGACCTCACAGGCCAACACTGCCCACCAGCACAGTTGCAGCTTTTTACATGGGTGAGACTTGGGGAAAAAAAGGGCGAGGACAGTAATAACATTTGATTAAGCAGGAACTCAAGAGGTCCCTTCTATTCTATATGATGGTTTACTGTGGGGACCAACAACCCCAAATTGCCAAATATGAAATGTTCTTACTAACTTGTAGAAATCTATATAGTTGTGTGGCCTGAAACTTTTAACCACAAGTAGATGCTGTTTGACATCCTATTAGCAATGTACATAGTCTTGTATACCCTTATATAGTCTAATAAACCTGTATATATTTGTTTATCCTGCCAGACTTGTTCACAATCCCTTTTGTTTTCCTGGGGTGAAGGGAGGGAAATCCCACCCACTAACACTTTCTTCCCCAGGTGAAGGCACCAAGAACGTGAGGACCAATGGAGTCTGACCTGGGGGGGGGGGGTGTCCTGCCAGGTGAGTCCCAGACCCAGGAACACCCCGCGAGGTAAGCAGCCAAGGGGATGTTACATAAAAATGTATGTGCACACTTTTTAAAATTAGAATGTGTGCATATAAATCAAAACTCTGCCCAAATTCTGCCACCTAGAATGCCTCTGCCAAATGCAGGTAATAATAGGCACATACACATCCTAAGCATACACTTTTACTTGCATATCAGGCAATTTATTGAAAGGCCATTTCCATGGGTAAAGCACTGCTTTACATGCAAAAGTACTTTTTACAATTACCCTCAATAAGTGTTAAATAAAAAAGAGGTCAATTTTTAAACATGTCTATGCCTATCTGACCTCATTATAAAGTTCAGGCATGGTAGCTGCAATTTACTGACTTGCTCAATGCATGGATTAATATGAACAGCCTGCTATGAAAGAATTGCATTAGTCTGCTGCAGCATGCTCAGTCTCCTGCTTCTATCTAGACAGTGTATGCCCCATTCTACTAAATGCTTTATTTTCATAAGAACTTAAGAATTGCCAAACTGGGTCAGATCGAGGGTTCATCAAGTCCAGTATACTGTTTCCAAAAGTGGCCAATCCAGGTCACAAGTATCTGGCAGAATCCCAAACAGTAGCTACATCCCATGCTGCTAATGCCCAGTGATAAGTAGTGGCTTACTCCAAATGAGCAAAACAAATGTCCAAACAATGAGTTGTATTCTGTTCTTGGCTATTTGCATACTTATTATTTTGATAAGGGCACAAATTCTGACTTAAACATATTAATAAAATTGAGCAAGCAGCAAAAAAGTGCACATCTGGCAGTGATAAATGAGGAACTTGGTTAATTATTTGAGCTTTCATTTTATTCCCTATTGAACTGAGACGCAAAGTCTATTCAGTTGTTTTGTCTCTTCTTCGACGTCATGCACACAGTAAGAAAATAAAAGTAGAGTACCTAATTCATACCTATAGAAGAATTCCTGCAACACTTGACACTTTAGTTAATGGCATGTAATACTTCTGAGCAGACCTTTGTGAATGTGTTCCAACAGTGTAAAGTCAATATATTTTTGATAGCGGAAAACAGAATAATGTTAAGGGTAGTGAATCACACATTCAAAAGGGCAGAAAGATGTATGACATTTCATGAAAATGTTAAATTACAGCTTTTGCAACCATGTCTCTTCCCTGATATATAAAATATAGTCTTTACTCACTGGAAAAATAGCCAGGGTTTTTCAGTGAAACATTAAGCTTGGTACTTCGTTATTTAAAAGCAATATTGAGGCTCCAGGAATTATATAAAAGTAGCCTATTTGAAGAAAAGGTTGCACTTGAGGAAAGAAGAATGATTTAGTATCAACTATTTGTAGATTGCACAATTTTAAGAGGCAATTTTCAAACTCCCTGCTTAGGTGTAAAGTACGAGAGTACTTTGAACTCACCAACTTTGAAGCTAATTTTGAAGCTTTGCCTTTGATCTAAGCATGCCTCTGGGAATTCATCCTCAGTCAGGCTAAAAGTGCCCATGCTATGGAAGGATTGATGGAGCATGGTTTTCAAACAGAACATTTACCCAGGCTAATAGTTATTTATCCAAGTAAATTATTTCAAATATTGCCTGCTTATGTAGTAATTGTTCCTTCTACTTCTGTTTAGCAAATTAAACAGAGTTTCAAATATATTCTATTCAATAGCTGATTATGATTATCAAAGAGAGTGAAATAGAATAAATAGACAAAATAATTTCAAAGAATGTAATTTCGGAGCCTTTAAAAACCCATTATTTAATGACTGGTTTAATGTTAACTATGGCTTCCTAGCTTCAAATCCTGTCCCTGGGACCAGGAAATTTATGGCAGTGATAGGTTTAGACAAAATGTTATGCTCAGGCTTGTGAACCCTTGGGCCGACGGGAGGATGGTATACCTTGGAGGAAGATCCGTAGGTTCGCCCGTCGGGTAGTGAGGCAGGAACAGAAGATGTGACCAGCTGACCCTCGGAACTGTAGACAGGTGCAGCTGTGAAGGCGGGCGAAGAGTCGTGACGTCGAGGAACGGAGGTGTGTCTTTGCCACTGGAAGTCCGCGGTCCCCCCAGGAGGAGCCCGTAGGGACCCGGACTGCTGGGACTTAGGTGGACCTTTGAGAGGTCAAGGAACAGATGTACGGTGCAAGGGCTGACTGGAGCTTCACCCCTGGAAGCCCATGGTCCCCCTGGGAGGAGCCCGTAGGGACCCAGGCCGCTGGGACTTAGGTGGGCCCTTGGAGATGATGGTCAGGGAGAAGTCCAAGGTCAAGTGTCAGAGGGTCGCCGCTTACCAGTCCGAGGTCACACGCTGAGGGATCACCACTTGCCAGTCCGAAGTCACACACCAGAGAATCACCGCTTGCCAGTCCGAAGTCAATACCAGGAATCACTGTTAGCCGATCCAATGTCAATACCAGGAATCACCGCTAGCCGATCCGAAGTCAGGAACCAGGAATACCAAGATGAAGCAGGAACAAGGAATCAAGACACTGGAACTCACCGAAGCAAGCAGACCTGACGAACAACAAAGTTGCCAAGTCAAGGAATGGTCAGAGGAAGTCTCCTTTTATACTTCCTCTGGTGAGGAGCACGGCCTCGCGCCTAAGATGTCAGCGGCCATCTTGGGTCCCGGACCACGGAGGAAAGCAGCAGCTGCCGTGAGGACGGAGCAGGGATGGCTCCAGACCCGGCGGCTAGCCCAGAGGCCCGTACTGATGCGCGGGGGCACCGGGCCAAAACGCAGGGCAGTCTGCCCTGACACTGCCGCCAGCGGTCCGGTCAAGCAGACAAGGTAGGGGGCCATGCCCGCAGACGGCCGCGGGCACGGAACACAACACAAAAGAAGGCCCAGTGATTGTAAACAGCTTTAGAAGTAATCATCCAACTTTCTAATCAAAACTTCTATCTATGAGGATCTAATGAGTAGTAAGAGAGGAAAATATCAGGGCAATACTCAACACTCCCCCTTCTGTTAAGTGGTTTAGCTTCATTTATAGATTTAATATACATGATAAGGCCTTCCTGTATTGCATGTTACTTTTAGCATGCACAAGAGGGCCTTAATGGTGCACACTAAAGTTTATTGCATAGCTAGTAAAAGGTTTAAATTCTTAGCTCAGTTGGTGACAGCAGTCTAAAAAGCAAATAGAATATTAGGATTTATTTGGAAATGAATGATGAATAAAACTGAGACTATCATAATGCCTGACTAAAAATGCTTGGTAAAACTACACCTTGACTATTGTGTGCAGTTCTGTTTGCCCCATCTCAAAAAGATATTGCAGAACTGGAAAAGACATAAAGTAAGGCAACAAAATTGCTAAAGGGAATGGAATGGATCCCTTCTGAGGAAGGGCTTAAAAGGTTAGGACTGAGTGGCTAATTAGGTGTGCCCTGAACTCAGATTTGGAAAAGGTGAGTAATTAAATCTAAATCTGAAATCTGAGATATTTAACCTCATCTAAGATTTATATCACCTAAATCTGAGCTGCAAAGAAGTCAATTACTAGCTGAGTTCTTTAGCAGGGTGTGTCTCTAGCCCTCTCTCTGATGTCTTCTGCTCTAATCACTTCCTGATGCTTGTTCTGATTTTCCTCCTGGAGCTCCGACACTGGTAATTATGCTGTATATATCATCATGGGCATTGCTTGGCTCAACATCGTGGGTGGTGTCCAGCTGCTGAGCATCTCCTTTTCATTACCAAGTCCTAGACACCTTATTGATTGTTATCTTGTTGCCAGGCTTTACAAATACCTGAATAGATGAAGCTCTTGACCAGGGGACTGCCTAGCTGTTTTCAGAAGCATTTTACTATAAGTTCACTTTCACCTGTTTCTGAAAGGTCAGTTTGTCTGGGTTGTGGTTTTATACTCTGTTCTTATTGTGATGGGTTGGAAACATTTGGAGATGTGCTTGTCATTTTGCAGCTTGGGTACTGAGTTCATATCTATTTGTCTAGGTCGCTTTCCCATGCACGTCTCCTTTGTGACAGCCTCTGATAATCAACTTGCCATAGACATCCTTGATACTCAAATAATTGCCCTATATTACTCATTTTCTCCCCACTTCCATTGGGTTTCTGTGCAATATTCAAAGACAAAAAGTGTCTATCTCTGAAAAGAAGAGAGTAAAAAAATCTCTCTGTTTTAAGTTCTGTCTCTAACATGACTAGACCTATGGAAAATATATGGAATAAAAATAAAAGAAAATTGACCTCTATGGCAACTAATTACACTAGCAGCATTGCTTTTTCTGGGTTAGGGAAAGTATCCTACTTTCAGTTTCACAAGGCTCTGTGACATTAAGGTGCTATTACCAGCCACTCCAGTAGTAGGAGTGAACAAAAGTCAACTGATAAAATCCATTAGAGTAAGATACAGTTAACTGAATATCTTATTTTGCCTGCAGCTTACATCATGGCATATGCAAAATATCTACCTGGGACTCAAAAAGGTATTGCTAATTTCTCTTATTACAAATACTCTGTTTTCAGGAAACTGGCATCCAGATTGGTTGAACAGATGTAAGACTTGAGGGGGATGTGGACCCTTAGTGCTAAGGTATGGGTTTCACTGCCTAGTAAGCAATCCCACTAGGCCCACAATGTCAGCTGGTGGAGAAGCCCAGAAGCGGGACTGACTGGTACTTTATCCATAATAGCTGTCTCCCCCACAGGTTAAGTCCTTGGGTTCTGGTGGCCAGCAGATCTTAGGTGGTCCCTAGGGCAGTCCTGTGGAGAATCCAAGATGAGATGCAGGTCTGGGCAGATGGCGGACAGCAGAAGCCCAGACAATTCAGGGGGTCGAGCTCGGCGGCAGACAGCGGAACCAGAAGACAATCCAGGAGTTGAGGAAGGCTGCAAACAGTGAAGAAGTTGAGATCAGGGCCAAGGTCAGAGTCCAGGGAGTCAAGGTAAGGGGAGCTAGGAGCAATGGGCAGGATACACAAGACAGATTAACGGACAAGAAACAGACAAGGCACAGACAAAATAACATGCACTGGGACAAACAAGCTCCAGGGGACTTATTCCCGAGGCAATGATAGCTGTCTGAAGAGCAATCTTATAGGGCACCAGCAGTGATGTCATAGGCGAGCACTGCAGGTAGGTTCCTACTGCAGGCTCTTTAAGAGTGGGAACGTCAGCCACACGACTACCTAAGGGGCCAGAGATGCAGGCAGCTGGTGGCATTCTCAGTCATGCGATTTGGCTCAGGTGTGGTGGCGGCAGGGGTCCAGTGGTGAAGGTAGGCTCGGCGGATCACAAGGCCATCCCATGATCCACTGGTTATAAACAGTAGAGAGCAGTGGTACTGGATTACATGTGGTGCCCGAGACAGTCTCCAGAAAATTTGGCCCAGTTACCTGCCTATGTGCAGGTGTATTTTATGATAAATTAATTTTTTTCTGTTAGCCCAGAACTAGATTCAGTGATCCATGCCAAATGTTCTGGTGGTTGTTTATTGTCTATTTGCATATGTTTTTAGTATTTATATTTTATTGTACGTTGTTTTGTGGCCTTTGGGAAGAGGCAGCTTATAAATGAATGACCTTCTTTGAAGCTTTGAAGCTTTGAGGTGTTATAGTTTTAAGAGATATGCAGGAAGGCCGAGTAATAGGGAGTTACAGTAGTCTATGTTTGAGAAAATTAGAGTTTGTAATGCAATACGGAAGTCCTTAAAAGTTAATAAAGGTTTCAGCCGATATAAAATATGCAGCTTGTCATAGCCTGCATTAATTAATTTATTGATGTGCTTTTTCAAAGTAAGGTTTTCATCTAGCTGGATGCCTAAATCCTTTACTTGTTTTGAGGGAAAGATTTGAAAATTATCCAAGTCTAGAGACAGAGATTTAACTATAGAAGAATTTCTACTTAACCAAATGATTTCAGTTTTTTGGTATGTTTAATATTAGTTTAAGTTGAGATAGTTCTTGCTGTAGTGTTTCATAAAGGTTGAAAGTGTCGATGCCGTATTTTCAAATGATTTTTGGAAAATGTAAAACAGTATGTCATCTGCATACAAGAAGAAAGTAGATAGCATGGCTCTGATGTGGATCCAAGATGGTGGATCGGTAGTCAGAGTGTAGCGTCTCGGCTTCTTCGGGCACTTATTTTTAAAAAAATGTCCTCTTTAATCGATTCCTGAATGGGGAAAAAGCAGAAGCCTAGAGTGGGGACTAACCCTGCAGCCCCTCCCCCACCCCGACAATTCCATTTTCGGGCCCGATGGATGCCCACGATATGCGTAGCAGTCCAGTGTCAGGGACTCAGCTGCTGGAGGGGAATTTGAGCTCCCCTCTCTCCCAAGCTCTTTTTCACCTTTGAGCCCAATCGAGGGAAAACCTCCCGGTAATCCTGCCACCGCCAGAAATGCTCGTGAGCCGGAGGAGTCTGGGACTGACACGGGAAGTGTTGAGCCGTTCCCTGCAGGGGACGGTGGAGTAACAGCGGTAGTAGCATGTCCAATGTATGTCCTGGGACATCCGGGTAGGAATAATGTATGAGAGGATGGACTGGGAGGTCTTGAGAGGGGCAAGCCAAAGAAATCCCCTTCAAAATTACCATCATTGTTACATGGGGTACAAAGGCCTTTGGTTTTCTTCCTAGAGACTATCTGGGAAGCAATTGTTGGTCTTCAGAGCTCAGTATTTCAGCAGTTTTCTCCTTTGCTATCAAAGTATAAAGATCTGGAGGAAAAAGTTTCAACATTTTCCAATACAACAAATGAACTGGGTCAACAAATTTCAGCTATAAGGAATCAAGTGAGTACTGTTCAACAATCGCAGTCTGTAATGATTAAAGAAAAGATTAACACAGCTTTAAGGATTGAAAACCTTGAGAATGCAGTCAAAAAAAGGAACTTAAGATTTATTAATGTCCTTTGAGTTCTCTTAATACCACCTAAGGAAATATTTAGGAGGTATCTGATGGAGACTTTACTGGTCCCAGAAAACTCAGTCCCTCCTGTGTCAAAGATATTCTACCTACCACATCTTAAAAGAGCTGAAGAGGGCACATAAACAGAGGGAATAACACCGTTAATTCCTGCTGTGGAACCAAATGTGGATCTTTCAACGATATTGGAGACATCAGATACAGAATTGGCTGTTCCATCTACTCTTATTGTGACTTTGGCACTTGTGCCTGACAAAGGTTGGCTAATGAGACTTTATTTTCGTCACAAACAGTGCTATTTCTTCAATGTAAAGTTAGAGTTTTCCCAGATGTTTTGAAGGAAACCCAAAAAAGAAGAAGATTATTTCTTTTGATGAGACCGCAGGTTCAGTTACTTGGGGAATTTTCCTTTTGAAATTTCCATGCAAGTGCATGATTAAATACCAGAATAATTCATATATATTTTATGATCCTCCACAGCTATCTCAATTTTTGATTGGGAAGACTTCTAGGGTGGGCAGTAACTCCCAGGTATAACCACCTCCGTAGTTCCCTATAGGTAGTAGACTGCTATAGGATTACTGTTTTTCTTCTATGAAAGTATTACTCTGGTTTGGGAATTGGATCCCCTTCATGTAGAGGACTGGTATTATGGGTACGAGAATTTTAAAGATATTTTTTCCTTTAATTTAATGTTGTTATATTGTTTTTTATTCTGTCCCATATTTGTGATCAATATTAATGTCTTGTATAATTTGAAACGCATAAATAAAATATAAAAAAAAAGAATAAGGTAATTCCTAAATCTGCCAGTAATTTACACAGTGGGAGCATATAAATATTGAATAATGTTGCCGAGAGTGCTGAATCTTGAGCGATACCTGTATCCATGTGGAAGGTACCACATATGCAATTGTACAGTTTGACTTGGAATGTCCTATTAGAAGAAAGGAAGAGAACTATATGAGAACACTTCCGTCAATCTCAATATTGCTCAATTGATGGCTTAACAGGGTATGGTCCACAGTGTTGAAGGTGGCTGTTAGATCGATTAGCACAAGAAAATAAGATTCATCATCATCAAACCCTCATAGAGGCCATTAATGAAAAGAAAAAAGTCTCAGTTGAGCGATGTTTCCTAAATCCAAATTGGTTTGAGAAGAGAATATCTTGGTCTTCCAGATGATTTACAAGTTGAGATAACACTGCTTTTTCAAGTACTTTTGAGAGAAAAGACAAATTGGAAATTGGACAGTAGTTGTCCCAATCGTCAATTCTACCAGTTTTATTTTTTAGGATTGGTTTTATCACAGCTTGTTTTGCCCCATATGGAACAAATCCTTCTGAGAGAGAATGATTAATTATGGTTGAGATTGTTGGAGTGATAACACTGTGTATTTGCTTCAAGGAGCTAGCTGGAATTGGATCAGGTGGGTGAATAGCAGGATTAATTTTAGTAATGATTTGACTAATTTCAAGATTGGTTATTCTGTCAAATTTGGTCCATTTAGCCAGAATATGTGATTCTTCAGGTGTTTTTTGGGTGAGCAGATAGGGAATTGAGTTTTCAGCCTATTGATTTTATCTAAAAAAGATGCAGCATATTCATTGCAAGCATCCTTTCTGAAGTTATAGTTTCTTGAGATGGAAAATTATGGGTCTTTGATTAAGAGCAATTTAGAATTGAATATTACCTCATAAATCTGTTTAGCATAGTAATCTTGATTTGCTTTATTAGTTAGTGCATGATATTCTATTAGGAGAAATCCGTATTTTCCTAGGGATTCAGAAGACGTGTTTGGGTCTGTTTAGTGAGTTCCATGTCTATCTTTTCTCTGAAGGTGAAAGTTTGATTGTTATTTATATGAGTTGGGTTGAGGAAAGTTATTTCTGCCTTTATTAATTGGTGATCAGACCAGGGCAATATAGTGTGGGAAGTATTGATTAGACAGTTTCTGTTATTGGCAAATATTAGGTCTAGAATATGTCCTGCTTTATGAGTAGATTTAGAAACAAATTGTGACCATGCCAAAGCATCTATTGTCTATAAAAACATTTCACAGACTGCAATTCTAGGTGTTCTGCCTACATGTAAGTTAGTCTCCTACAATTATGGTAGAGTCTGGTGATGGAAACACTTTAGTGAATAATTCAAGCAGCTGTGAGCAGTCTTTTTGTAGTATTACTGGGGGATAATATAACAGTCCTATGTTTAGTTGAGGTGATTTTAAAATTGTCACCTTGTATGGAGGGTTAATCTCTACTTTGTAAGGTACTAGCTTAAGTTCTTTTTTACTAATTATTAATAAACCCCCACCTTTTTGTTTAGGTCTAGGAAAGTGAAAAACATCATAGCTGGGATGTGAAATTTGATTTAAGAGCACATTATCTGTCATTCAGCTAGGTTTCAGAAATGAGGAAAATAGTAGGATTTAAATCCTCTAACATACAGGCTGATTCAGAAAAATGGGCGGGAGAGCGGGCGAGCGTCCGCTTTCCCGGCGCGCACACAGGCCACTCTCCTGGGCGCGCAATTCAGGAGGGTGGCCTATGCAAATTAGGGCCCGTGGTAAAAGGAGGCGCTAGGCACATTAACGTGTCCCTAGCGCCCCCTTTTTGACAGGAGCAGCGGCTGTCAGCGGGTTTGACAGCCGATGCTCAATTTTGCCGGCGTCGGTTCTCAAACCCGCTGACAGCCACAGGTTCGTAAAAAGGACGCCGGCATAATTGAGCGTCCGTCTTCTGACCCGCGGCCGATTTTTAATTTTCTTTTTTTTAATTTTTACTTTTTTTTTACTTTTGGGGCCTCCGACTTAATATCACCATGAAATTAAGTCGGAGGGTGCACAGAAAAGCAGTTTTTACTGCTTTTCTGTGCACTTTCCCGGTGCAGGCAGAAATTAACGCCAGCCTTTGGGCAGGTGTTAATTTCTGAAAGTAAAATGTGCAGCTTGGCTGCACATTTTAATTTCTATATCGCGCAGGAATAACTAATAGGGCCATCAGCATGCATTTGCATGTTGCGGGTGCTATTAGTTTCGGGGGGGGTTGGACCCACGTTTTCAACTGAATAAGGGGAAAAGCTGAATAAGGGGTAAAACTAGCACGTCGAAAACACGTCCAAATGCGAGTTAACAGTGCGCACTGTACTGTATCGGCCAGATAGTAGTTCACGACCTTTTTTCTATCAGAACACACCTGAGAGATGCTGCTCACATGCAAGACACACTGAACACATAACTATCATGGATCTAAATATAAACATATAGTCTGCATCCACAGGAATCTCCCGTTTCCTAACAATGGGTGCAGAGCAGAACTAAGACATTTCCCTGTGCAACCTACCACACAAAAAAAGATGTTCTGATTCTGATATCATCCTAATAACAGCATCACAAATGCCCTCCTTGTCAAATAATACAAACAAACCTCACTCTGTATATGTCTATCAAACCTACCGTACCTCATCAATAGCCTTACCCTTGAAAAGGCAGCAGTTCACCACCACTGCAATTTCATATTGAGAAAATACAACAAATAAGACTGATACAAACCTCCACTAAAGTACATCTCAGTCACATACACACAGAACACAGACAGACCTAACTTCACCTAATATAGGATAAAACATCACAAATTATAAATGTGGAAACAAAAACCATAATGGAAACCCCAAAAAGACCTTCTGCATGCAATGCAAAACTGGAGAACTAGACACAGAAATGTATTTTCTCCTATACCAAGCAAAATTCAAAGACAGAAGAATGCATATTCTCAAAACTAACATAGTATGGCCTAGGGATGTGCAGAGGGTACGGATTTGTCCGAATTGGTATTCGTATTCATCGGTGGGCAAATATGTTGCATTCATTCAATGGCGACCCCGATACGTTGATAAGTGCATTCGTTTTCTGGTCCCCATTAAAGTCAATGGGGGAAGTATTTGCAGCCTATTTTTGGCTGCAGAATTGGGGTTTTATTATCAATTTTCATGAAACTTCTGGGGAGCAATCATCAGAACAAGAAAAGAGCTCCAAGGTACTTAGACTGTGGCAAAGTGGCACCAAAATGACATGAATAGCCTAAGGTACTTTAAAGAGGCAAAGGGGTACCAGGAGTGGCAAGAAGAGTGTTTTAATAGAGGTGCAAAGCAGCAGCGAGAGTGTCAAAAACACACCACAGCTTCAAAAGAGAGCATGATAAGAGATGTATGAACCCTCAAAGGCAGCACGATAGGCAAAGCGGCAAGACAAATGGCATCAACATCCTACAGCACAATGAAGAGGGAACATAGCAAGAAGAAAGACTAGCACCAACACACTGAGCAAACATGATAGTGGTCAGAACACCACAAGGAGTTGAGTGAGTCATCTGGTGTATGGCAGCAAGGCACAGAGGCAGAGGGTAGATACAGGCTGGCTAAACCGGGGAGAGTTCCCTTTCCTTTGCACAGGAAAGTGCTCCCTAGAATGGGTTCGCCCCTAGAGTGGGGTGTTGCTATTGGCATCTAGTGAGCTCTCGCTGGTCTTTTAAAATCTGGTAGAGTTAGCTGATATACAAACGAGAGTTTTCAAGGCCAAGACAGAGGAGGGTGCATGTGAACAGCGGTTCAACATGAGTCAGAGGATAGATACAGGCTGGCTACACCCGGGGAGGGTTCCCTTTTCTTTGAGCTGAGAATGGCTCCCCAGAATGGGTTGGCCCCTAGGGTGGAGCACGAGCCTTCAAAGCGCAGTGATGTGGAGCAGGGTGCCATGTGAACAGCAGTTCAACATGGGTCAAAGGTTCTAAGAGATAGGCTACAACACCAGGGAGAGTTCCCTTTCTTTGAGCAGGAAAGGGCTTCCTTGGAATGGGTTGGCCCCTAGAGTGGAGCACGAGCCTCCAAAGCCTGGTGACCTGGAGCAGGGTCTCACTGTAAGCATGGTCTCACTTTGTTTGCCACAGTCTAAGTACCTTGGAGCTCTTTTCTCATTCTGAAGATGGATCAACAGGTGCTAAGAGATAGGCTGCTACACCGGGGAGAGTTCACTTTCCTTTGAGTAGGAAAGGGCTCCCTGGAATGGGTTGTCCCCTAGAGTGTATAATGGTACAGATTGTTAGGATTTAAGCATTTGCAAACAGATCATGACTTCATAAGCAAGACAGAGTAAGTTCTCTTCTCTGCCCTGAAACTAAAGAAAACTGTTTGTTTTATTTAAGGATCCATGCTGTGAAGGATTACTAGTTTGAATTGCCAGAGACTGAGGTTTCCCTTTGCAATGAGGGTTCAGCCATTAGGACTGGACATAAGGCCTGGACGGACAGGCACAGCAGTCAAGGACAGAGGTCAATCCCACCTGGCTCTTCCAGCATGCCTACCCCATGTCACCCCCCACTACATAAAATCCTCTGTAATTTCCATCGATCTATGACTAAGAATGCCTTATGTCCGCTGATTTTTGTACTTGTACATTGCCTTTTATGTTTATAGTTATGTTTATAGTTTGTGGTATCTATTTATTGATTTATTGATATTGCTTTGCCTAGCCAGTATTATCCACTCTCCCTGTTTAGTGTATTTATTCGGTTATATGTAAGGGCTCTGCCCAAAAGTTAATTGTATTTTTCTGTTATATGTAAGGGCTCCGCCCAAAAGTTCTTGTTCTTTGTGAACCGATGTGATGTGCGAACGGATATCGGTATAGAAGAGACTTTAAATAAATAAATAAATAAATAAATAAATAAATAAATAAGGCCTGGACAGACAGGCACAGCAATCGAGGACAGAGGTCAAGCTCACATAGGGACAGCAGTCGAGGACAGATGTCAATCTCACCTAGGGACATAAGGCCTGGATGAACAGGCACAGCAGTTGAGGACAGAGGTCAAGCCCACATAGGGACATAATGCCTGGAATGACAGGCACAGCAATCGAGGACAGAGGTCAATTCCACCTAGGGAAATAAGGCCTGGACAGACAGGCACAGCAATCAAGGACAGAGGTCAAACACTCTTAGGGACATAAGGCCTGGATGGACAGGCACAGCAATCGAGGTCAAACCCTTATAGGGACATGCCTGGAAGGAGAGGGATAGCAGTCAATGACAGAGGTCAATCCCACCTAGGGACATAAGGCCTGGATGAACAGGCACAGCAGTTGAGGACAGAGGTCAAGCCCACGTAGGGACATAATGCCTGGACAGACAGGCACAGCAATCGAGGACAGAGGTCAAACACTCTTAGGGACATAAGGCCTGGATGGACAGGCACAGCAATCGAGGTCAAACCCTTATAGGGACATGCCTGGAAGGACAAGGATAGCAGTCAATGACAGAGGTCAATCCCACCTAGGGACATAAGGCCTGGATGAACAGGCACAGCAGTCGAGGACAGAGGTCAAGCCCACGTAGGGACATAATGCCTGGACAGACAGGCACAGCAATCGAGGACAGAGGTCAATCCCACCTAGGGACATAAGGCCTGGACGGACAGGTACAGCAATCGAAGACAGAGGTCAAACAGTCTTAGGGACATAAGGCTTGGACGAACAGGCAAAGCAATCGAGGCCAAACCCTTGTAGGGACATAAGACCTGGACGAACAGGCACAGCATTCGAGGTCAGAGGTAAAACCCACCTAGGGACATAACGCCTGGACAGACAGGCACAGCAAACGAGGACAGAGGTCAAACAGTCTTAGGGATATAAGGCTTGGACAAATAGGCAAAGCAATCAAGGTCAAACCCTTGTAGGGGATATAAGGCCTGGACGGACAAGTACAGTGTTAGAGGTCAGACCCTTGTAGGGATGTATGGCCTGGACAGTGGACGGACAGGCACAGCGCTTGAGGTCAGGCCCTTTTAGGGATGTATGGCCTGGACAGTGGACGGACAGGCACAGCGTTAAAGGTCAGGCCCTTGTAGGGACATACGGCCTGGACAGTGGGAGGACAGGCACAGTGTTTCAGGTCAGGTACATGTGCTGCAGTGCTTACATTATCTGGAGCATAGGAGGCAGTTGGAGTTGCTACAAGGCTTTCAATTGCTTTTATTCAACTTGCCATTCACGGAGAAAATTTGGAAACGCAAGCAAAGGCAGTTTTACTTTCAAAAACACTAGCATTTCCATCAACTCTGGTGCCAACCTTGAGCGGTGAGGGCTCATGATATCCCCTGTCATTGAAAAGACATGTTCACTGGGCACACTGGTTGGTGGACATGACAGATATCACTGAGCCACTTTGCTAGGTGTGGCCAGACAGTGGACTTGTGTGCCCAATATGCCAGCGGATCTGTCTGCATGTTCTCTGTCAGCTCTGAGAGATACCGTGTCACTGACAGCTGTGCTGGTGTCTCCTTTGCTTGGGTGGTCTGAGAGTCACTCATGCCAGCTGCTTTCTCTCTAGCCCGTAGCACAACAGATGAATCTTTATGGGCAACATGCCTTTGGCGTTCTGAAGTGGAGGAGGAGGAGGAGGAGGTACTAGCTGTCACTAAAAGAGTGCTGCTCCTGCTTGGGCTACCCCAACTCTCTGAAGTGCCTGCTGTTTCCACCTCTGCTTCACGCCTAATCTATCGCTGCCTATGGCACTCCTGGTTCACAGACTTTTGATAACAGCAGGTTCTTCACCAATAAGAGACAATCGTACTGTAGGGCGAGTTTCTCTTTCACAAGGGGATCACGGGGATCACAGACTATGGCGAGCATGTATGTGTTCTGTTCTGTTAAAGTCTTAATCTCTCTTCTACCTGCTGCTGCAAAATGTCCAGACAATGCAGCACCTCAACTGTCATTCCCTCTTCCTGTTTAAAGGCCTCCAAATTTTCATCCAGAAAATTAACTATAGGGATGATATCAGCCAAGGTGGCACTTCTGGAACTCAGCTCCTCCGTGACATCCTTGAAGGGCTGCAGGATTTTTATCCGGCTGACTCATGACTAACCAATCATGATGCCCTAGGGCAGGGGTCGGGAACCTTGTTGGCTGAGAGAGCCATGAACGCCACATATTTTAAAATGTAATTCCGTGAGAGCCATACAAGACCTACCAAATTAATTTACCAGACCCTCCTACTCTCCTGACGCTCCCCAAGACCTGCCAAATTAATTTACTACAATCCCCCCCACCCTCCTGACCCCCCCCCAAGATGTGCCAAAAGTCCCTGGTGGTCCAGCGGGGGTCCAAGGCTCGCAGTCAAATCTTTAATAAAAAAGTAAAAATCTAACAAAAACCCCCACCCTCCTGACACCCCCCAAGACCTCCAAAATTAATCTACTACAATCCCCCACCCTCCTGACCCCCCCAAGACCTGACAAAAGTCCATGGTGGTCCAGGAGCGGTCCGGGAGTTATCTCCAGGACTTGGGCTGTCGGCTGCCAGTAGTCAAAATGGCGCCGACGGCCCTTTGCCCTCACTATGTCACTGGGGTCGACCAATGGCGGCGGTAGCCCCTGTGACATAGTGAGGGCAAAGGGCCGTCGACGCCATTTTGATTACTGGCAGCTGAAGGCCCTTTGCCCTTACTATGTCACAGGGGCTACCGCCACCATTGGTCGACCCCAGTGACATAGTGAGGGCAAAGGGCCATTGGCACCATTTTGACTACTGGCAGCCAACAGCCCAAGTCCAGGAGATCGCTCCCGGACCACTCCTGGACCCCCACTGGACCTCCAGGGACTTTTGGCAGGTCTTGGGGGGGGGGGTCCTGAGGGTGGGGGGTTGTAGTAAATTAATTTTGGAGGTCTTGGGGGGCGTCAGGAGGGTGGGGGGTTTTGTTAAGATTTTTACTTTTTTATTAAAGATTTGTCTGCGAGCCAGATGCAGCCATCAAAAGAGCCACATCTGGCTCGCAAGCCATAGGTTCCCAACCCCTGCCCTAGGGGATTCTGCACACCTATGTCCATTGTACCAGAAAGTTAATGAAGGGGTGTCTGCAGCTCCACTAACCTCTCGAGCATCATAAAGGTGGAATTCCACCGGGTGGCAATGTCTTGAATGAGAAGCTTGTGAGGCATCTCCAAATCAGTCTGCTTTTGTCGGAGAACCTTCCCTGCCTTCACACTTCTGTGGAAGTGCACTGCTATGTTCCTGCACTTCCGTATTAACCTATGCAGGTATTCATTCTCTTGGTCATTGGAATCCAACCCCAGAGCTGACTTCAGTACCAGGTGCAGAATGTGTGGAAAACATCGGATGTTCTTAAAGTGCCCGTCGTTTACTGCCTTAACTATGTTTGCACCATTGTCTGTAACAAAGAACCCTGCATGAGGATTCCTGTCTTGCTGGTGTAGTTGCCAGCCCTCCAGCATCTGTCTGATGCATGCTAGAATATTGGCTGCGGTATGGGCCTGGTCCATCAGGTGGTTATGCAGTAAAGCCCACCTCCACCCTGATACTTGTTCAGTAATAGAGCTGCTGCCTGCCCCTGCCTCAGCCAGGTTCCACCAGTGTGCTGTCAGGGAGAGGAAAGAGTGTGCAGCATTCATGGCAGTCCAGATATCGCAGGTGAAATGCACACTCCCCTCTGCCTTAGCTAGCAGCGCTTGGATGCGACTGCGACACTGCTTGCACAGGCTGGGGAGGGCATTTCTGCTAAACGTGGTTCTGGAAGGGACTTGCTGGCCTGCCACCTGACTGCTAGAAGGTGATGAGGGCATGGGCTGACTCTGCTGCTTTTGAACCACTTTATACTGCTTGGAAGGGGTTCCCTTACTGGTACTGCCACCATCCCCACATGGCATTACTGTTGTTGAGTATTGCCTCTTCATATGATGCGTCATGCCAAAATTAGATAGATGTCCCATTTGCTTGCCTCTGCTAATAGCCCTGCCACAGCAAAATGCGGGTCATCCGTCACTTTAAAGTGGCTCCAGATCGCAGATGTCTTTCATGATCCTCCCTTTAATATAGCCTTGGGGGTGGATGTTGGCACTGGAGATGAAGCAGTGGGTGCACCCTGAGAAGCAATGCCAGGGTCCTCAGTCACCCTCTGTGCCTGCGCTGATTGCTCTTCCTCCTTATCATCAGTTTCATCTCTCCCCTGCTACATTGAAGTGGAGGCTAAGAAAGGACTAACCGATTCCTCCTAAAACTTCGTCAGGCTCAGCTATTACTTCTTCCATTTCTGATGAGAATCCCACACACGATGATTGTTCATCTGAATCAGAAGCAAACATTGACTGTGCTACATTGTCAATGCTAAGTCTTAGTCGAGACTTGTATCCTACTGCTGCTTTTGGGTGTCGACATTTTGTCTGGCATCACTCAGCCTCCCCTTCCCTCACCTCCAAAACTACGGGGTCAGAAACAGGTGGTGGCGATGCATCATGTTTAGATTTCATTTTTTTCCGGATGGAACTGCCTGCCCCTCCAAAGAGTTTAGATTGCAACAGGTCCCTTTTTAACTTTAATGGGGGACTGGCACTAGTGGCTTTTGAAGTGCCTCCTCTGCCAGTCCCAATTACTCGACCACATCTAGCTTTCCCTGACATTATGGATTTAATGTCACTGCCTAGTGCCTACTGGCTGCCCACTGGCACAGTGCCTTGATATGCACTAATGTAATGTGTGTGGTGTGCACACACAGAGCTTGCTTGTAAGCATAAAAGAGGCAGACTGGGGATTTCACTGCACAGACTGTCCCAATAATAAACTTGAGTCTGCTAAACTACCCAGTGCCTACTGGCACAGTGCCTTGATATGCACTAATGTAATGTGTGTGGTGTGCACACACGGAGCTTGCTTGTAACTACAAAAGAGGCAGACTGGGGATTTCCCTGCACAGACTGTCCCAATAATAAACTTGAGTCTGCTAAACCACCTAGTGCCCACTGTCACAGTGCCTTGATATGCACTAATGTAATGTGTGTGGTGTGCACACACACAGCTTGCTTGTAACTACAAAAGAGGCAGACTGGGGATTTCACTGCACAGACTGTCCCAATAATAAACTTGAGTCTGCTAAACTGCCGGCCCACTGGCACTGATGCCCAGTGCACAGAGAGACTGAGTGAGTTCAATTAAACAAATTCAGTTTAAAAAAGCTGGAATTGTTGGCACAGCAGGAAAATCGATGAAATATATTTTCCAATGGAAGTTCTAGCAAACTAGCTAAAAATTGAATATATCTCTCCCACCCACAACACCCAAATGGTGCTTGCTTGCAACCTAGCCCAGAGGGTGAATTAAACAAAATAGCACTGCTAGCAGCTTCTCTCCCTGGCACAGAGAGACCATCTCAGATCACCTAAATAAACTGCTTAAAAAACAAACAGGGCTAGCTGGCACAGGCACTGCAGCCAAATAAAGAATAAATATCTTTTTCTCTTAAGTAACTAGCCTAGCTTGCAATTCAATACAGATTTCCGAACTCAGACTAGCTCTGAGTGCAGTCACCTTCCGCAGAGACCACCTCCCCACACCACCCCTGCAAAGAAAGTATGTGGCATGCCGCATGCTTAAGTATATATAGTGCTGGGTCATCAGGAAAAGCGTCACCGAGCACTGAATGACAGCGAGATTGGCTGCATTCAGTGCATTTCAAAAAATCTTATCGCTGATACGTTGCATTCTGGTATCTGTGCTAACCTGTCTGACCCACTCTGACAGGGCTGTGAGGTCACTGAATACTCACAGGAAAGGGCTGGTTTTTGGCTCTGCGTACACCCAAATGGCGTTCTCCGATTGCAAATGGCGGCGAAGAAAAGCGCGCGGCGCCAAATGTATGGAATGGATGATATGTTATATTCATGGGGAGTCACGATAAATGTCGCTTCCCCACGAATACAACGAATAGGGACATATACGTTGTGGATTGCCAATACTTCAAAAACGATTGCACACCCCTAGTATGGCCCTTGTATCCAGTTAGTCCTCTCCATGCCTCCATCACCCCTCACTTCTCCCAACTACTCAATCATCCCTTCACATGCTCATATCCCTGCCCAACATTCCAAACACCCCCACCCCACATCCTCTTCCCCGTGTTTCTTCTTTCCCCTATTCAACTCTTTTTGCCCTTCCATCTCCCCTTCTCCTACCCAGAATATCTCTGATCATCTCTTTCCTACCCCTTCCTGCTCAGCATCCCCCACTCCCCTCTCCCCCTTCCCCAATCTAGGAGCCTCACACCTCCATCTCTTTCTCCACTACCCAGCAGCCTCAACCCCTCCCTCCTTCACCTCCCCCTACCCAGCAACCCCAACTTTCTTTCCTACACTCCTTCCTATCCAGCAGACTCCTGACTTCCTATCTCCCATGCCTTCCTGCCCAGCAGATTCTTGAACTCCTATCCTGCCACGCCTTCCTGCCCTGTACATTTCCCTCTCCTCCTAGCTCCTAGACAGCAGAAAAGACTTAATTCCAATCCAAAGTCTCTCTCCCTTTTTATAAGCAGCAGATGAGGGCAAGAAGCATGAGGAGAGGAAGATGAGGAGGCAGCAGCAGAGGATCTATAGAGTACACACCTTTCTCCCTTATGCTCCTGCTTTCACATCCAGGCTACATGGGGTGAAGAGAGCACCAGCAACCTCACTGCCAGGCCAGAAAGAGGAAGATAAAGTTGGTATCCTGGAGTGTGAACCAGCCACAGTCTGCTTCCTTCTATTCTCCTGGCTGGTTCCCAAGCCAAGTCCAATCCCAGCTAACACAAGCACTACCTGCTTCAGCTTGCACAAAAATGTGATAGAGATAATCCCATGATGGTAATTTTCAGCTTACAATAACTACCTAAGAGGAGAAGGGGTCCATGGGAACATCACTAGTATTAATTTCCTTTTGCTGTTTTCTTTTCTTTTTTAGGCTTGAGTCAATGATAGGATGCAGTCTGGATTTTGGAACACTCCATTTTCATCAGGAAAACAAATGGGTTTCTCAGTCCTATGGTCCTATGGCTGACACATGGCTTGGACAGCAAAGGCATCATTATATGATGAATAGGCAGATGCAGTATGCAGTGAAAACAGCTGATTCCCCTTCTCTGCTAGCAAATGGCAATGCTGGCACACCCAGATGCCTAGATGATTCATGTGCATGATAACAAGCAAGATCTGCTTAATAACTCTTTAAAAGAAGTCTTGAAGCCTTGATCTGAATTAGGTAACTTGGCTTTTTTTGAAAGGAGGAGGCTGCTGGTAACATATCCAAACCAAGAGTTACAGGAATAGTCAGAGCTGTCATGCATGCCTCTTTTCCTGAGAGAACTGGGGGTTCACTATTAAACCTCTTACTATAAAGTCTGAGTCCAATCTGGAACTGGGCTTAGTCAAATCACAACAACTCCAATTACTACTAGTCTATGCCCCACCGGGTTTACTTGAATCTGACTCCTCTCCCCTCATTGAATCCATAGTGAAACACATCGATTCAGACATCCCTACCATGATCATGGGAGACTTCAACTTACACATAGATGCCTCTCCCCGCTCCTCCAATTGCGAAACTCTCCTCAACTCCCTCAAAGCCTTGGGATTCTCGCAGATCATCAACAACCCGACACACAAAGCAGGACACACGCTGGACCTGATCTTTATCAACTCAAATTTCACCTGCTCTATAGCACCCTCCTGTACTCCTGTTCCATGGTCAGATCACTTTCTGATAACCACCAAGGTCTCCACAATACAACAGTCTCACAGCACACAGCACCCATCTACCATCCATTTCAGGAAAACTTGCGCATCTGAGATCCTCAGCGACCATCTTGCGAAAAAACTCTCTAACCTGGATCTATCCAACCCCGATTCAGCTGTTCTCTCATGGCACAACATCACAGAAGCAGTTGCAAACAACTTATGCCCCGCAGTCTCCAAAACAATAAACCCAGAAAAAAAAGGAAATCAACCTTGGTTCTCCTCTGAACTCAAACGGCTGAAACTAGTCTTACGTCACAAAGAAAATAAATGGCGGAAAACACCAAACTCCTCTACACTATCAACATACAAAGGAACCCTCCATCACTACAGGACCGCAATCCTAAAGTCAAAAAAAGAATACTATGCAAACAAAATTCACCATCTCCAATATGATGCGAAGGCGCTATTCTTGTATGTGTCTCAAACCACAAAGCCTTCCCCATCAACGATACCCGATGATCAGGCACAATCGAAGGCCAATGAGCTCGCTTCTTTCTTCCAACAGAAGATTGCAACTACACTGGCACTCTTACCAACCAAGACTACCTCAAGCTCTACATTCACCAACACTCGCACCCACTCTGGAATCAAGCTCAATAATTTCGAACCAACGTCCTCTAGTGAGATCGAATCCCTCCTCAAGAGACAGAAACCATCTAGCCACCCAGCAGATAACATACCTTCCAAACTTCTGCTACTGATTCCTAACAAGATTTCTGGTCCTTTAGCGAACATCATAAACTGCTCGTTAACCCAAGGGAGGTACCCAGACAGCCTAAAAACCGCGTCTCTTAAACCCCTCCTCAAGAAACACAACTTAGACCCCAAAGAACTGGCCAACTTCCGCCCCATCTCAAATCTCCCCTTCTTAGCCAAACTAACAGAGAAATTGGTTAATACTCAGCTCTCAGAATATCTAGAAGAACACAATATCCTATACCCATCCCAATACGGATTCCGCAAATCTTGTAGTACGGAAACGCTTCTCATATCATTAACAGACCATATCATTATGGGATTAGACAAAGGCTACTCCTTTCTTCTAGTACTCCTAGACATCTCGGCGGCATTCGATACCGTCAACCACTCCATCCTCCTGACTCGCCTGGCAGACATAGGTATAGCCGGATCAGCCCTCAGTTGGTTCACGTCATTCCTTAGTAATAGAAGCTTCAAAGTCAAAATCAACAATAAAGAGTCGGCATCGACTAGTTCCTCACTAGGCGTTCCGCAAGGATCCTCTTTATCACCTACTCTCTTCAACGTCTACCTCCTCCCGCTATGCCAACTTCTAACGGACCTTAACCTAACACATTATCTATATGCTGATGACGTGCAGATTCTGATTCCGATAACAGAATCCATCACAAAATCACTCACGCACTGGAACAACTGCCTAAAATCGATCACCATCCTTCTCAACAGTCTTAATCTGGTTCTGAACGCATCTAAGACCGAACTTCTCCTCATCTCCTCCAATCAAGACAACCATCCTCCTCAGACCATCCTCAATACCCAGCTCACGCACACCCATGTAAGAGACCTCGGGGTCCTACTCGACAACTGCCTAAACTTAAAGAAAACGATCAACAACACAACCAAAGACTGTTTCCATAGACTCCAGGTTCTAAAAAGACTCAAACCTCTACTATTCTTCCACGACTTCAGGACAGTCTTGCAAGCCTTACTATTCACTAAAATAGACTACTGCAACGCTCTCCTCCTGGGTCTCCCCAGCTCATCCACTAAACCCCTACAATTAATACAGAACGCTGCGGCAAGAATTCTGACTAGCACCAACCGTGGAGATCACATATCACCTATTCTCCGTAATTTACACTGGCTCCCGGTGAAATACAGAATCCTCCACAAATCACTCACTCTAATTCACAAAACCATCTACAATCATCTGCATCTGGACCTCAAATTCCCTCTCAATCTCCATAGCACCAACAGACCGACCAGAGAGGCTTATAAAGGAACCCTGCAGGCCCCACCTACAAAAGCTACACGTCTCACCTCGACCAAAGACCGAGCCTTTTCTACAGCAGGTCCAGCTATCTGGAACAACATCCCATCCGACCTCAGACTGGAACCCTGCCTCTTAACATTTAGAAAAAAACTCAAGACCTGGCTTTTCCGCCAGGCCTTCTCAGATCCGCCAGACACTCATTAGACAACAAAAAAGCCATCCCCAAGCTCGATATAAGAGCCTACCCTGACTCTTAAAACAGTTGTTATCATTATCCTAAGCACTTCGTTCCTTAGTCTTTTTCTTTCCAGCAATCTTTGCTTCCAAGTTTACCTCCCTTGTTGAATGTAACTTTGTTCTTCCTGTTACCTACGGTTTCGTTACAGTTCCCCCTTTTTGATGTAAACCGACCTGATATGGTCCCTACCATGAAGGTCGGTATAGAAAAGTGTTAAATAAATATTATATTACACTATTATATTATATTCAAGCTCAATATCCTGAAGAAACTCAGACCCCTCCTCCACTATCATGACTTCCGTACCGTCATCCAAGCCACCCTCTCATCAAAGCTCGACTACTGTAACGCCCTCCTCCTTGGCCTACCCTCCTCCACCACCAAACCCTTACAAATGTTCCAAAATGCTATCACTAGGGTCATTACCAACTCACGGAAAGCTGATCACATCACTCCTATACTCAAAGAACTCCACTGGCTCCCCATCGCATCCCGAATTCTCTTTAAAACCTTAACCATAGTTCACAAATCCATCCACACATACAACTCTAACTGGCTAGATGAACCCTTTTGTCACATACGCACCGAACGACCCACCCGTACTGTCAATAAAGGCACCCTCTCCATTCCCCCTTTAAAAAAAGCCCACCTTACTTCTACCAGGGATTGCGCCCTTTCCATTGCAGGCCCTAAGCAATGGAATGCCCTCCCCACCACACTCAGGCTGGAGCCATGTTACTCCAAGTTCAGAAAAAAACTTAAAACATGGCTCTTCCGACAAGCCTACCCTGACTAACCTTCACCTCCTCCCCCCCTTGACCCAAACTTATTGCTCCTCCCCCTCCCCTACCAACCCCTGCCCTCCTGAAACCTCTCCTATACTTTCCTGTAAGTAACCCGCTTAAATTTGTATTCTTTCCTGTAAATAGCACGTTACAGCTTCAACGCTCTAATCTCTATGCCCCCTGCTTTTACTCTTGTAAATAACCTGCCTAAACTTGTATATAGTCCTCTAAATAGCTCGTTACAGTTTTAATGCTTTAATTTCTATGCCCCCTGCTCTTGTATAATCCTCCTTGTTTTCCCCTCCCTGTTGATTGTAATTTCTGCCTTTAGTTACAATGTGAACCGGTATGATGTATGCATACTAATACCGGTATATAAAAGTTTTCAAATAAATAAAATAAATATACAACACACGGGAATCTTCTTGCAGGAGCTGAGATTTAGTTAGCATAAATTTGTGTTTGAGGCAGTAGCATGGTAAACTGTAAGATGAGTAACTTGGCTGAGTATCTGGGGTGAAAATAGGTTCCTGAATTTAGATGCTTGACTCAAAACAATTTTCCAAAGCACCTAATTTCCTAAGGCTCTGATTTGCTAAGCTTTTTTTTTCCCTCCATAGGCACAGAATGGGATTAAAGATTTAAGGGTAGATTTTGAATGGCCCGCACGCAAAAATCCAGGCGTTTACGCACAAGGCCGAACCTTGCGCGCGCCGGGCAAATTTTCAAAGAGGCCCAGCCACGCGAGTAAATGCCAATACGCAAATAAGTGCCGGGCCTCTTCAAAGGGGCGGGGGCGTTCCGGGACAACGCCATTGATCGCTGTCCCGAAGACCTGGCTGCCGGCGCGCGCAACCTCCTTCAGCTCGGGAGCTGAAGTAAGTTGTGAAACTAAGAAAAAAAAAGAAAAAGATAGGGTTTAGGGGGTAGGGAGGAGAGGGGGGAAGGGAGGTTAGATAGGGGGATAGGGAAGTTCTTCCTAGTCCACTCCTTAATTGGAGCGGATTGGGAGTAAACTGGGAAAGGCCAGAATGCATCACCGCGCAGAAATTGCAAATGTCCCCCCCTTGCGTGTGCCACCAGCACATACACGCATGGATTATAAAACCCGGCGTGCATGTGCGCAAAGCCCATGGATTTTTTAACATACATGCACCGGCGTGCTCATGTTAGAAAATCGGTGTGTCCACGTGCGTGCGCCGGGAAGCGCACGCGTCCAAATTTACCCCTTAGTAAATCACGTCTTAAATTAGGCTTCAAATCCTTTGCAAATTTGCCTCACACCCCCTTACTCAACTTGTTACTGTGCTGCCAGGCTTGGCAATAATATGGTTTTCCACACAGGAATACTGTTAATGGCCACAGGATGGCATATGAAACACATACAAGCTCTAATGTGAGGGCACATACAGATAATTGTAAAGTGCTATGCCTGTGATCGGAACCTGAAAGATGAAACTGCAATGAATTCACAGCACTTTTACAAAAATAAAAACAGCATTAAAGTTTTCAAAGTCAGATCACCATAACATTAAAATTGTCAAGATTAGTTTATAGTGCAGACAAGAAAACATTAATACAGAAGAGCTGAAAATGTGTTTTGTTAATGTTTTATTTTTTATGTATTTACTTACTTATGGCCAAAAACTTCATAAGTCTTCAATTATATGAATATTTTGTTTTTATTTGGAAACACAGCTAAATCATTCAATACATTATTTTTCCACAGACAAAATGGGAAAAAGCCTTTTTTTTTTTTTTTTTTTTTTAAATAAAGGCCCTTAGTTTTTCCTAGAACACAGGTGACTGCAGAATATTGTTATCAGCTTGTTTTAAAAGCTTAGTTCTCCTGATGTTACTGTTAGCATTAAAATGAGTAGCACCCCCTAGCACAGTTGGATCACTGGGGTACATTTCACTTGGTCCTTTCACTGAAATGCATGTCAGCAATTCTTTATTGTTCAAGAAGTCATTTCAAAGATTTGCTACAGAAAGGACTGGTTATCCTAGCAGTGAGCTCCACTCTCAGTCCACTACACCAACTGACAGACCGAATTGTAAACCACCCTAAAACGGATCAGGGAATTTTCTTCGATACCACGGATACACAGACTTTTCAAATGAGCCAAAGCAGGATTATGTTCTGATTCACCTAAGATATGTAGTTGGTTTCATCTACTACAGGGGTGGCCAACTCCGGTCTTCGAGAGCCACAAACAGGCCAGATTTTCTGAAACCTGTTCGTGGCTCTTGAGAACCAGAGTTGGCCACCACAAATCTACTACAACAGCTTTTCATTATTTTTACATTGGTCCAACAAAAGGTATTAGAAACTGGGTCCTTAGTTTCCTGCATTTCTGTGGCTATGACAGAAAATTTACTTCCCTAACATATCCCGATGAGATATTTTGCCAATCAGAATTGAAGTAATTGAAATAAGCCAGAATAAATATGTTGCTTAGTTTGTTCGCTTTCCTAATTTCAGTTAGGGTTTCTCTGTCTGTCTCTTTATACTGGCTAGGCAAAGGGTAGCATACCCCCACAGCTATATACTTTTCCACATCACACAGGGAATTTTTATCCATAGAATTCCACAGTGCACATTGTTTCCTGCAGGAGTTTTATCCTGTTTGAATTTATGCTATACTTAACATATAGCACCACCCCTCCACCAATTTGATCTAGCCTATCATTTTGATATAATTTGAATCCTGGTATTGTAGACAAAGCATATTTTATGCACATAAAATCCAAACTACAAGTCCCGGCACCAGAACTCTAGCTCCTGCCCAGAGACTAGCATTAGCCTCGGAAATGTTACTCTACCTCGGACTAGGAGTTAAGTTTCCAGCACTAAGAAAACACAATATAAGCTAGCACACCTCTTTCCATTAGGAAATAATAGCTAATGCCATCACTAGTATGAGAGGGCACTAGCCTGTACACACATTGTTCTGAGCACATCTTTGTGAGGGAAAACTTCCTGCTTCAGCAGTAAAGTTTGCATACAAAAAAATGTGTGCACCACTGCAGTTTAAACTGTGTGCATCTTATTACAGCAGCTTCTAAAAGAGCAGACACACCAGAAGTTCTTGCCACCAATTAGGGATTAGCAGCCAATATATGAAATTACAGGAAGCAGGGTAGGAGGGAAGAAAGATCTACCACAGGGCCTGGCCTGAGCAGCACACAATAAAGTCTACAATTCCCACCCTTCTAATCCACATAGACAAAGTGCTTCATTTTTAAAAGCAAAACATCAGCATTCAATTTACTTACAGAAAGCAGAACGAAAACTGATATACTCACAAGTCTAAGCAAGTAGAAATTGAACCTCATGTTTCCATGCAGATAGCTAACACTAAAACTAGTCTTCGAGTTCAGATTATTAAGATGAAGGCTTCCCTCTAGTACCACCACCAGTATCACTGCAAATAAACAGCCAGCTTCATCAGCGCATTTATGAGACAAGCTTTTGCTCAAGGATTGCCACCAATTAACATGCACTTCATTGGAATAAGGAATCCTGCCAAGGCCAGAAAAGCAGTATAGTACAGCATGAATAGCATTTGCTTGATAAATTAACCCCTCACTGTCTCAAAATAGTGTGGTGACAGAATTTATCTGTGAATATAACTAGAGCTTCTGATTTTTAAGTGATAAATACCAATAAAACACCCCAATGCCAATAATAATAATAATAATAATAATAATAATAAAATAGGTATTTATTGGATAAACCAAAAACAAAATACCCCTAGTAGTCTCTCAGCCCTTTCATTGCCTGCCTTAGATCTTCCACTCTGTTTTTGTGCTTTATCTGTGCTGACACCTATTTAATTCCACCAATAAAGGTTTCCAGAAGTTCAGATATTACTGCTGGAAATATAAATTTTTTTACTTCCAAAGTACCCCCCTAATTAGCTGAAAAATAAACACCTAAATTTACAATTTATAAACAACTAAGAATAGAAGCCCAATTATAGATGAGTGATATAAAAACAAGTTATCTAATGTATAATGGTAGGCTCAAAAAATATTTCCAAATGATTGCTCTCACCACTAAAAAAGTGTGCCAGTGAATAATTGCCAATTAGGGATGTGCATTTGTCTGAAATAAATGCATAAAATACAGCAAATGAGCCCATTTTCATTTCATTTGTGCACCCCTGTAAGAAATAGAGGCAGTCTCACAAATGTGAATGACATTTTTCATCTCATTTATGTTTCACATGCAAGTCTATGGATATGTACTGCTGAGCAGAAAAACTACTGGTAACTGTAGCAACCAACTCTTCCCTGTGTGACATCATAGAAATATAGAAACATAAAAATGATTGCAGAAAAGGTCCAAATGATCCATCTAGTCTGCCCAGCAAGCCCATGGTAGCACTTGCCATGCCGTGCAGGTTACCCCCATCCTTAGCAGATTCCCAGACTGTAAAAGTTGGGCCCTCGTTGGTTGCTTTTTGAATCCAATTCCCCGTTAACCTCATTGAAACAGAGAGCAATTTTGAGTTGCATCAAAATCACAGCCTTGCTAGAGCCAACGCAGGACAAGTTGGCATGGAGGCCAAATAGAAACAAATCATGGTGCAGCATCTTTATAATTAGTCTATAGCTGCTATCTGCCTGGGTAAGTAAATGCTGATGTTCTCCCATTGTAAATTATGTACATGTGTAAGAAACTCTGCATTTCCTTTCTACAACTTGTTAAGAAGGTCCTGTTTTGAGAAGCTCTCTCAGACTTTAAAAAAAAAAAGCTATTAATAGTTGGATTTGTCATTGGTAAAAGGCTGCTTCTGATTTTCTCTGCTGCAGAGGGCTCACTCATTGTAACAGACAGACAAAGGCAGTGGCACTGCTGCTTTTCTCTTCACCTGAGGAGAGACAGGATAGGAGTGTTAAGATTGTAGCAGCGCTATTCATTTTTTTGTCGTTTTGTCTGATTATCTGAGCTAGGACAGCAGTGAAAACTTAGCATACTGACAGACTGAAGAGAAGAATAGTCTTGCTAGGCTTCCAGCCTAAATTGTTGGATCATTTTAACTAACATATTTTTGTGAGTAAAAGGAGTAAATCAGCACTGAGTGCAGATAGCACACACATGAAAAGTATATGTGTGTATGGAGTAGTACTATGAGTATCAATAAATAAATTAATTTGCAATATACAAACCCCCAGTAGGTAGTGCACTTCAAATTTCATCATGTCATTGAAAGGAAAAGGAAGCAGAGGGAATGGCAACCTTGGCAGGTGATAAGGATTTACTTTAGAGCCAGCCCAGCCTAGGAGCAGGGATAAAATAAGGCATTTCTGCCCCTAAATTGAAAAGAGACTTTTTTAGTCTCAGAAAAGCAGGAGAGGAAGGTAGCTCAAGGCAGAAGCAAATGAAATGTAGAGAGCCTGGCCATCATCACCTGTTCTTCTCTATTTTGTTTTGGAGCAGAGAGAATAGGTGGGCGAGCTATCCAAGGCAGTCATTAGCAGGGCAGGGTTAGCAGAAATGCAATCCCTAAACTGAGCTGTGTGCTCTTCTATGGTTACTGGTTCTGAGGCAGTGAAAGCTGTATTTTCATCAACTGATTCTGAGGAAGAATCTTTTCTGGGATTCTCTGAATAAGAACTTGAACAGTTACTAAATGAAGAAAATTAGGGTGTATCAGACTCCAGTTAGTAGCATCTTAGACTACAGTATGCTGGTGGGGGAGAGAGATAATACTGATGATATTACTGAGGAAGTGCAGGCAGCACAGGTAGTGAGAGTAAGTGATGCCTCTGGCATTTTATCTCAAACTCTACCCTCAACCTCAACTCCAGTGCCAGTATCAGCACCAAGAATGTAGAGAAGCGATCACGGAAGATATCCCTGATTGGGAGGCATATTAAAGTGAGGCTCAGTGTCCTGCAGCAGTCAAAAAGCAAATAGGAATTATTAGGAAGGGAATGGTTAAAAAATAGAAAATGTCATAATGCCTCTATATCGCTCATTGGTGAGACCGCACCTTGAATTCTGTGTACAATTATGGTTGCTGCATCTAAAAAAAGATATAGTTGCAATGGAGAAGGTACAGAAAATGGCAACCAAAATGATAAAGAGGATGGAACAGCTCCCCTCTGAGGAAAGGCTGAAGAGGTTAGGGCTGTTCAGCTTGGAGAAGAGATGGCTTAGGGAGGATAGGATAGAGGTCTTTAAGATCATGAGAGGTCTTGAACGAGTAGAGCAGTTAGTGTCACGCACAACATTTCAGGTCAGGCCCTTGTAGGGATGTATGGCTGGATAGTGGACGGTCAGGCACAGCATTTCAGGTCAGGTACATGTGCTGCAGTGCTTATATTATCTGGAGCATAGGAGGCAGTTGGAGCTGCTGCAAGGCTTTCAATTGCTTTTATTCATCTTGCCATTCACAGGGAAAATTTGGAAACCCAAGCAAAGGCAGGTTTCTTTCAAAAACACTAGCATTTCCATCAACTCTGGTGCCAGCCTTAAGCGGTAAGGGCTCATGATATCCCCTGTCATTGAAAAGACAAGTTCACTGGGCACACTGGTTGGTGGACATGACAGATATCGCTGAGCCACTTTGGCTAGGTGTAGCCAGACAGTGGACTTGTGTGCCCAATATGCCAGCGGATCTGTCTGCATGTTCTCTGTCAGCTCTGAGAGATACCGTGTCACTGACAGCTGTGCTAGTGTCTCCTTTGCTTGGGTGGTCTGAGAGTCACTCATGCCAGATGCTTTCTCTCTAGCCTGTAGCACAACAGATGAATCATTATGGGCAACATGCCTTTGGCGTTCTGAAGTGGAGGAGGAGGAGGAGGTACTAGCTGTCACTAAAAGAGTGCTGCTCCTGCTTGGGCTACCCCAACTCTCTGAAGTGCCTGCTGTTTCCACCTCTGCTTCACACCTAATCTGTCTCTGCCTATGGCACTCCTGTTCATGGAATTTTTAACAGCAGGTCCTTCACCAATAAGAGACAATCGTACTGTAGGGTGAGTTTCCCTTTCACACGTGGATCACAGACTGTGGTGAGCATGTATGTAATCTGTTCCGTTAAAGGCCTTAATCTCTCTTCCACCTGCTGCTGCAAAACATCCAGACAATGCAGCACCTCAACTGTCATTCCATCTTCCTGTTTAAAGGCCTCCAAATGTTCATCCAGGAGATTAACTATAGGGATGAAGTCAGCCAAGGTGGCACTTCTGGAACTCAGCTCCACCGTGACATCCTTGAAGGGCTGCAGGATTTTTACCACCTGATTCATGACTAACCAATCATGATGCCTTAGGGGATTCTGCACACCTATGTCCATTGTACCAGAAAGTTCATGAAGGGGTGTCTGCAGCTCCACTAACCTCTCCAGCATCATAAAGGTGGAATTCCACCGGGTGGCAATGTCTTGAATGAGACACTTGTGAGGCATCTCCAAATCAGTCTGCTTTTGTCAGATAACCTTCCCCACCTTCACACTTCTGTGGAAGTGTGCTGCTATGTTCCTGCACTTCTGTATTAACCTATGCAGGTATTCATTCTCTTTGTCATTGGAATCCATCCCCAGAGCTGACTTCACTACCAGGTACAGAGTGTGTGCAAACCATTGGATGTTCTTAAAGTGCCCGTCGTTTATTGCCTTAACCATGTTTGCACCATTGTCTGTGACAAAGAACTCTGCCTGAGGATTCCTGTCTCGCTGGTATAGCTGCCACTCCTCCAGTATCTGATGCATGCTAGAATATTGGCTGCGGTACGGGCCTGGTCCATCAGGTGGGTGTGTAGTAAAGCCTACCTCCACCCTGATACTTGTTCAGTAATAGAGCTGCTGGCTTCCCCGCTTCAGCCAGGTCCCACCAGAGTGCTGTCAGGGAGAGGTAAGAGTGTGCAGCATTCATGGTGGTCCATATATCGCAGGTGAAATGCACTCTCCCCTCTGCCTTAGCTAGCAGCGCTTAAATGCTACTGTGATACTGCTTGTTCAGGCTGGGGATGACCTTTCTGCTAAATGTGGTTTTGGAGGGGACTTTGTAATTTGGAACTACGACCTTCAGAAAAAACTTGAAACCCACATTCTCCACTAACTGCAAGGGCTGGTCATCAAGGGCAATCATTTCCCCAATGGTCCTGGTTATAACTTTTGAGGCTGCCTGTCTCCTACCCCGGGATAGCGTTACCACCCTCCACCCCATTTTCCTCCATGGTGGGTTGTCACTTCTGCCACATGTCAGGGGGTTGCTGGCCTGCCACCTGACTGCTAGAAGGGGATGAGGGCATGGGCTGTCTCTGCTGCTTTTGAACCACTTTACACTGCTTGGAAGGGGTCCCCTGACTGGTACTGCCACCATCCCCAGATGGCAGTACTCTTGTTGGGTGTTGCCTCTTCATATGATGCGTCATGCCAAAATTAGATAGATGTCCCATTTGCTTGACTCTGCTAATATCCCTGCCACAGTAATTACACCGAGCAAAACGTGGGTCATCTGTCACTTTAAAGTGGCTCCAGATCGTAGATGTCTTTCATGATCCTCCCCTCTCTAAAGCCTTGGGGGTGGATGCTGGCACTGGAGCTGAAGTAGTGGGTGCACCCTGAGAAGCAATGCCAGGGGTCTCAGTCACCCTCTGTGCCTGCGCTGACTGCTCTTCCTCCTTCTCCTCATCAGTTTCATCTCTCCCCTGCTGCACTGAAGTGGAGGCTAAGACAGGACTAACTGATCCTCCTAAAGCTTCGTCAGCTATTACTTCTTCCGTTTCTGATGAAAATCCCACATAAGATGATTCTTCATCTGAATCAGAAGCAAACAGTGACTGTACTACATTGTCAACGCTAAGAGTTAGTCGAGACATCTGTCTCCCTGCTGCTTTTGGGTGTCAACATTTTGTCTGACATGACTCAGCCTCCCCTTCCCTCACTTCCAAAACTATAGGGTCAGAAACAGGTGTTGGTGATGGCGATGCATTATGGTCAGATTTCATTTTTTTCTGGATGGAACTGCCTGCCCCTACAAAGAATTTAGATTGTGACAGGTCCCTTTTAAAATATAATGGGGGAATGGCACTAGTGCCTTTTGAAGTGCATCCTCTGCCAGTCCCAATCAGTCGACTACCTCTAGCTTTCCTTGACATTAAGGATTTAATGTCACTGCCTAGTGCCCTCTGGCTGCCCACTGTCACAGTGCCTTGCTAAGCACTAATGTAATGTGTGTGGTGTGCGCACACACACGCAGCTTGCTTGTAAGCACAAAAGAGGCAGACTAGGGATTTCACTGCACAGACCGTCCCAATAATAAAGTTCAGACTGTTAAACTACACACTGCCCACTGTCACAGTGCCTTGCTATGCACTAATGTAACGTGTGTGGTGTGCACACACACACGCAGCTTGCTTGTGAGCACAAAAGAAGTAGACTGGGGATTTCACTGCACAGACCATCCCAATAATAAAGTTCAGTCTGAAACTACCCATTGCCCACTGTCACTGTGCCTTGCTATGCACTAATGTAACGTATGTGTTGTGCACGCACACACGCAGCTTGCTTGTAAGCACAAAAGAGGCAGACTGGGGTTTTTTCTGCATAGACCGTCCCAATAATAAAGTTCAGTCTGTTAAACTACCCACTGCCCACTGTCACAGTGCCTTGCTATGCACTAATGTAACGTATGTGTTGTGCACGCACACACGCAGCTTGCTTGTAAGCACAAAAGAGGCAGACTGGGGTTTTTTCTGCATAGACCGTCCCAATAATAAAGTTCAGTCTGTTAAACTACCCACTGCCCACTGTCACAGTGCCTTGCTATGCACTAATGTAATGTGTGTGGTGTGCACACACATGCAGTTTGCTTGTAAGCACAAAAGATGCAGACTGGGGATTTCACTGCTCAGATCATCCCAATAATACAGTTAAGTCTGTTAAACTACCCATTGCCCACTGTCACAGTGCCTTGCTATGCACTAATGTAATGTGTGTGGTGTGCACACACAAACGCAGCTTGCTTGTAAGCACAAAAGAGGCAGACTGGGGATTTCACTGCACAGACCATCCCGATAATAAAGTTCAGTCTGAAACTACCCATTGCCCACTGCCACTGTGCCTTGCTATGCACTAATGTAACGTGTGTGGTGTGCACACACATGCAATTTGCTTGTAAGCACAAAAGAGGCAGACTAGGGATTTCACTGCACAGACCCTCCCGACCCCCCAAAAAACTCTTTACAGGTACCTGGTGGTCCAGTGGGGGTCCCTGGAGCGATCTCCTGCTCCTGGGCCGTCGGCTGCCACTAATCAAAATGGCGCCAATGGCCCTTTGCCCTTACCATGTGACAGGGTATCCGTGCCATTGGCCGGACCCTGTCACATGGTAGGAACACTGGATGCCCGGCACCATCTTGTGCTCCTACCATGTGACAGGGGCTGACCAATGGCACCGGTAGCCCCTGTGACATAGTACTGGCAGCCGACGGTCCGAGTGCAGGAGGTCCCCCGCTGGACCCCCGCTGGACCCCCGCTGGACTTTTGGCAAGTCTTGTGGGGGTCAGGAGGGTCCCCCAAGAATTTCCAAAAGCTCCTGGTGGTCCAGCGAGGGTCCAGGAGCGATCTCCTGCACTCAGGCCATCGGCTGCCAGTAATCAAAATGGCGCCAATGGCCTTTGCTCTTACTATGTCACAGGGGCTACCGGTGCCATTGGTCAGCCCCTGTCACATGGTAGGAGTAGAAGATGACGCCAGCCATCCAGTGCTCCTACCATGTGACAGGGTCTGGCCAATGGCACGGATACCCTGTCACTTGGTAAGGGCAAAGGGCCATCGGCCTGGGATAGGGAGATCGCTCCAATGATCCCCACTGGACCACCAGGTACCTGTAAAGAGTTTTCTGGGGGGTCGGGAGGGTGGGGGAAGCTAAGGTATTAGTTTTAAAGGGTCGGGGTGGGTTTTTTGTTTATCGGCTCGGGTGCAGCCGATAAACAAAATCGCGATCGGGCCCGATGAAAAAAAAAACACATGTGAATCGGAACCTGACCGATTCCGGTGCTGATTCACATCTCTATTATTTTTCCCAACTCTGAAGTCAGTCTCACCTCTCTATAGTTTCAGGATCCCTACTGGAGCTCTTTTTAAAGATTGGTGTTAGATTGGCCACCCTCCAATCTTCAGGAACAATAGACAATTTTAATAAGTTACAAATTACTGTTGCTGCTGCTGTTGCCATAGCCACAGTTTGACATTTGCAAAAGTGCAAGGGCTGGGGAACTAAGCCAATGTGTGCTCCACTTTCCAGCTCCTATACATGCCGATACAGTAATGGCGCGTAAAAAAAAGTGCGGCAGTGTCTATCACACGTTCATTTGACGCGCGCACATTTTGGTTCACATTCTGCTCGATTCAGTATTGAAATTGGACGCAAATCCAAGCGACGGCAAAGGTGCGCCTAAAGCGCGGTGGGAGTTCGCTATCGATTTTATTGTATAGGACGTTAAGAAACGCCCATTCAGTAGGGATGTGAATCGTGTCCTCGATCGTCTTAACGATCGATTTCGGCTGGGAGGGGGAGGGAATCGTATTGTTGCCGTTTGGGGGGGTAAAATATCGTGAAAAATTGTGAAAAATCGTGAAAAATCAAAAAAACGTAAAATCGCAAAACCGGCACATTAAAACCCCCTAAAACCCACCCCCGACCCTTTAAATTAAATCCCCCACCCTCCCGAACCCCCCCCCAAATGACTTAAATAACCTGCGGGTCCAGCGGCGGTCCGGAACGGCAGCGGTCCGGAACGGGCTCCTGCTACTGAATCTTGTTGTCTTCAGCCGGCGCCATTTTCCAAAATGGCGCCGAAAAATGGCGGCGGCCATAGACGAACACGATTGGACGGCAGGAGGTCCTTCCGGACCCCCGCTGGACTTTTGGCAAGTCTTGTGGGGGTCAGGAGGCCCCCCCCAAGCTGGCCAAAAGTTCCTGGAGGTCCAGCGGGGGTCAGGGAGCGATTTCCCGCCGCGAATCGTTTTCGTACGGAAAATGGCGCCGGCAGGAGATCGACTGCAGGAGATCGTTCAGCGAGGGTTCCGGCGCCTCGCTGAACGACCTCCTGCAGTCGATCTCCTGCCGGCGCCATTTTCCGTACGAAAACGATTCGCGGCGGGAAATCGCTCCCTGACCCCCGCTGGACCTCCAGGAACTTTTGGCCAGCTTGGGGGGGGCCTCCTGACCCCCACAAGACTTGCCAAAAGTCCAGCGGGGGTCCGGAAGGACCTCCTGCCGTCCAATCGTGTTCGTCTATGGCCGCCGCCATTTTTCGGCGCCATTTTGGAAAATGGCGCCGGCTGAAGACAACAAGATTCAGGAGCAGGAGCCTGTTCCGGACCGCTGCCGTTCCGGACCGCCGCTGGACCCGCAGGTTATTTAAGTCATTGGGGGGGGGGGTTCGGGAGGGTGGGGGATTTAATTTAAAGGGTCGGGGGTGGGTTTTAGGGGGTTTTAGTGTGCCGGCTCACGATTCTAACGATTTATAACGATAAATCGTTAGAATCTCTATTGTATTGTGTTCCATAACGGTTTAAGACGATATTAAAATTATCGGACGATAATTTTAATCGTCCTAAAACGATTCACATCCCTACCATTCAGTATCCAGGGTGCTGCACAAATTGTTGCTCTTCCATACATGTCATTCCATACCTGTCATTTCAATTGAACAGGAGTTGTCATTTCGAAAATGTTACAAATTCCAAGCTTTTCATCTATCTGTAAAATTATCTCATTGTTCCCCCTTTGTGACATCATTGTCGCGTTATAATCCTACCTTCGACGTGTATATCAGTCGCATCTCCAAGTGAAAAAATCCCTTTGTATTTGGTTTTGGCCTAGGACAGACCGGGTACAACTGTTCCATTGGATATCTATCGGAAGATCGGCAACGCCTTCAGCAGGTAGGCATACCAATGCACGCTTCTTTCTTTCCAACAGGTACCGCATGGACCCCATGGACCCCATGAGTCATGAACGCTGAGGCCATGCTAGCTACTTTCGAATGTTCAACCAATCTTTCCGGGCACTCAAGGCAGCTAGCTTCCAACCTCCTTGGCCTCTTGAGCGTCCGAAAAAGGTTGGTAGACAAACAGCTACCAACCTTTCCAGGAGCTCAAGGCCGCTCCGCCGCAGACCATGGATGTTGGAAGGTAACATGGCCTGCGAACATGGATGTTCCCACCTTTTTCTGCCCACTGTCCATGGCATGGACACCATGGTCGCAGGCCCAGCTAGCTTCCAACCTCCTTGGCCTCTTGAGCGTCTGGAAATTTTGGTAGCTATACCGACATGTCCGTACAGCTACCAACCTTTCCGGGTGCTCAAGGCAGCGTACCTCCTTGGCCTCTTGAGCGTCCGGAGAGATTGGTAGGTATACCAACATGTCCGTACAGGTACCAACCTTTCTGGGTGCTCAGGGCAGTGTACCTCCTTGGCCTCTTGAGCGTCCACAGAAGTTGGTAGCTATACCAACTTCCATACAGCTACCAACCTTTCTGGGCGCTCAAGGCTGCTCAGTCGCAGGCCATGGATGTTGGAAGGTAACATGGCCGGCGAACATGGATGTTTACACCTTTTTCTGCCCACCGTCCATGGCGTGGACAACCATGGTCGCAGGCCCAGCTAGCTTCCGAGCATCCGGAAAGTTTGGTAGCTATACCGACATGTCCGTACAGCTTCCAACCTTTCCGGGCACTCAAGGCAGCGTACCTCCTTGGCCTCTTGAGCGTCCAGAGAGTTTGGTAGCTATACCGACATGTCCGTACAGCTACCAACCTTTCTGGGTGCTCAAGGCCGCTCCGCTGCAGGCCATGGACGTTGGAAGGTAACATGGCCGGCGAACATGGACGTTCCTGCCTTTTTCTGCCTACCATCCATGGCGTGGACATCCATGGTCGCAGGCCCAGTTAGCTTCCAACCTCCTTGTTTTCTTGAGTGTCCGGAAAGGTTGGTAGCTATACCGACATGTCTGTACAGCTACCAACCTTTCTGAGTGCTCAAGGCAGCGTACCTCCTTGGCCTCTTGAGTGTCTGGAGAGGTTGGTAGGTATACTGACATGTCCGTACAGCTACCAACCTTTCCGGGTGCTCAAGGCAGCATACCTCCTTGGCCTCTTGAGTGTCTGGAAAGGTTGGTAGCCTCTCTAGTTTCTGGGTCACTATTTTTCATTTATACTGCTTTTGTCTATTTCCGTTATGCTGTCTCTCCACTCATTAATCACCATTCTTCTTTTTTTTTCCCCCCGTTAAGATATTAACATGGCAGGAAAACGTACTATTGCAAAGGTTGAGGCACATTACAGTGGTCTTCAACAACAGGAAGGCAGTAGTTCTAGCCGGCCATCCAAAAAGTGAACCCATAATGCTCGCTTCTCTGATGAAGAAAAGGAGTTGCTGTGCCATGCTGTCTGTGACAAATATAAAGTTCTATTCCAGTCCAAGGTTTCTTGCTTCATGAAGAAACAGACTTGGGAGAAGATCGCACAGGATGTGAGCTCCCTTTCTGTGACACCCAGGGACATTAAACAGGTACAGCACCGGTGGCACGACATTAGAAAAGAGGTGAAAGAGAAGGCTTCAAAAATTGATGCATCGGCAAAGAGGACCAGTGCCACATGGTCATATAGTGTTGACACCAGAGGCTGGTTCTTTGTACTGTGAGATCAGAGGTCGTGGTCGGTGCACGCACACAGTTCGGCACTGACACAGGAGCAAGCGAAGGTATGCATTTCCATTGCATGTTTACTTTTGGGCTCATGAGGGGTAAACTGACAACTCTAACTGCAACCTCTTTCTCTATCTTTCTCCACAGTTAGAGTGGACGATGGTGATGTAACCAGCGAAGAATCCATTCCCACGCCTGACGAATTTGTTTTACCCATGTCAAACGCTGACTCCCCCAGCCAAAACGTCTCCACAGAGGAAGTGGTTACATTTAACCTGTTCAATGTGACTCTGGAGAGCCAACAACCGGAGGCATCTGCAGCTCTGGAACCATCTTTTACACAACCTGAGGCATCTGTCGCCATGGAACCATTTCTAGCATCACAACCATGTCCGCTACAGGCTGCTGCTCCACCGGTACAGGAAACGGCATCAGTATCACAGGACCTTGACCAGGCACTTTTTGGAATTGACGGGCTAAGCGAGCAGTTTATGAATGGAATCACCTCTCGACAGGATCAACACAATGACCTGATGCTCCAGGAAATGAGGTTGATCCGAGCCAACATCAATGCTGGGATGGCTTCTCAAGTGACTTTGATTAGACAAATGATGACGGAATTGATCGGCGCCATTAGAGATGTTGCCTCAGCTTTTTGTTCCATTGACCAGCCTTAAATTTTTAAAATGAAAGTTTGTTTTGTCCATTAACCGATGTATCATTTTTGTGTGACATTCCACCCCTCATTTCATTTTAAAACTATAAAAAAAATGTCAATTAATCAAACTCAGTCAATATTCAAATTCAAAATATATTTTCTAACTATTTACAAATCTTTTCTGTATGCACAACAATATAAAAACAGTTTTCTTGTTAACCTATATATGTATATGGGATGGGATGGGCAAGGAAAGGGAAGGGACCATGCCATGGGGGAAGAGGAGGATCATCATTGATGTTGCTCAGATGGTGGCCGTCCCGCAGGAGCCTGCACCATGACCAGCAGGGATTGTGTTCCTGCCATTGTGCGCAGGAGCTCAATGATCTCCTGCTGGCCGTGGCACAGGTTATGCAGGATGGTCACCGCCTGCACTGCCTGTACCTCCAGGTCATCCAGGCTACGGGTCACCCGGACCTGGAGAGCCAGCACAGCATCCAGGCATGCCACAAGGGCCGAGAACCCTTCCCTGGATGCTGCGCTGGCCTCCGGTTGTAGACCCGCACCTGGATGATCTGGAGAGACCAGGTTGACAACATCAATGATGTCATCCTCGTCCTCCATGGCTGGTGGGGCAGGAGAGATGGGGGCAGGAGAGACGGGGGTGGGAAAATCAATGGCACTGGAGGGGCTGGACAGATGGGGGCTGGAGAGATGGAGGTTGGAGAGACATGGGGTGGAGATAAGGGGGGGGGGGGAAATCCTTGGTGCCGGCTCATTGCCTTCCTCCTCTGCCGATGTATCTGAAAAGAGAAAAAGGAAAAGCGATACTGCTGTCGTGCATCCAAAGATACAGAAGGAGAACTTGCTTATATGCATTTTTAAACAAGACATCCCTCTCTTGCATTACCGTACTCATGATATTTAAAATTCAACTGTGAGCGGCGCGCCACACGGCATAAAACATCCATATACTTTTACAAGGACGAAACTATTATAGGCTCACCTTGCTGTTCTGGTGGCGGGGAAGGCGGAGGAGTGGATTCGGAGCTCTGTGAAGATTCTGAGGTGGTCTCTGAAAACAGAAATAGCAAAAGTGTCACTCCTGTGCATGCAAAGATCCAGAATGGTAGAAATGATACATTTCTTATAGCCATTATTACAGAACACCTCGCCGCTTGCATGGTAACCATAACATTTCAATTGCTGACAGCACATACCTTCCTCCGTCTGCGGTGGGCCCGCAGGGCCCATAGGTATTCAGGCTCCTTCCGCCTTATCCGTCTTCCCTCTTTTTCAATGCCTCAACCTGGCGAGAATAAAACACAAATAGGAAACATAACTTAATATAAAACTTTAACTTTGCTTTAGAGGCTAAAAGCAATTTGAACCAAACAAGTGTCAGTTTTTCTTTTCTGACCCCAGCAATACAGAACACCACCAAAATACTAAATTTAATTTAACTTGTTTTTTTTCCAGCTAGCTAGAATTATAAGCTGTGTCATTCCTTATAAGCAACATAAACCCGACCTTGGCCTACCACAACAGAGAGCTATGAACTTACCTCCCTGGGGAAGGACGACTGGGCGTTGAATTCCACCCTGAGCATCCGCCAGGCCTCGTCAGCCTGATCCTGGTCCCGCAGACTCCCAGGGCAGAATTAGAGGTGGCGTTCGTCTGCCACGATTAGTGTGGCCAGGAGCCGGACATCCCCCTCTGCAAAGTTCGGTAGCCTGCCACGGGGCATCTTCAGATAGCTGGAAAGCAATAACAAAATGACCATCTGGATGTGGTCGTAGGGGATGGCGTTCCACGTGCAAGAGTCCTGCGTCCTTCTCCCGGCGTCCGTACAGGCGTCCATGTCTCCGATGGATCAGCGGAACCACAGGGACGCCTAATTCTAGACACTGGAGGAAGGCTTCCGCGGCTTCCTTCCCCTGGAGTCCATACAAGCGTCCATGTCTCCAATGGACCAGCGGAACTGCAGGGATGCCTAATTCTAGACACTGGAGGAAGACTTGTGCGGCTTCCTTCCCCTGGCGTCCATAAAGGCGTCCATGTCTCCGCTTGTTCCTGGAGTATCATGTATGCCGAAATAACATAACGTATATTTTACAAGGAAAGAAAGCAATTTATTGAGGATAAAATCGGTACACACAGTTTATTGATTTTATACTTCAAGAACTATAAATGAAACCATGAAAAACACAGAGAAGACAAGGAATAATTCGAAAAAGTTTTTATTAGATTCACTATTATTCATAATTTTCAATCAACTTTTCTGCTTGCAGGGAAATGGTTAGATGGAGGGATCAGGTTGCTTTTAAAATTGTTAGATGGATCATAGCTCCTGGAATAAAAACAACACAAGATTAAACATACTGTACAGGATTAATACTGTAAAGGATTAATACTGTAAAGGATTAATATCTCAAATTTAGCAGAGCTATGTACTACAATAAAAGCGCCACATCAGTATGGGACCCTGGAGACAGGAGTGGTGCCAGAAGACACAAGAAGATCAGTATGGATAAATGAATGTATAACAGTTAAGAACTACAAGAGAAATAAGTTTTGATGATCCTTCATCGAACATCATGCCCCCGTGCAGTGTTGTCTGCTTCAGCTGCTGGTTCCACAGGCGGATATAGCGGCAAGTTTTCTGCCACCTCTGCATCCACACCAAATCGCAGACAAATGTTGTGTAGCATGCAGCAGGCAACAATTATGTTCACTACCTTTTCTGCACTGTACTGCAGGGCTCCCCCAGAGTGATCCAGACATCGGAAACATCCCTTCAGAATCCCAAAAGTCTGCTCGATCACATTTCTGGTGTTGCCGTGAGCCTCATTGTAGCATTTTTCGGCCACAGCGCTTAACATCATAAACACTATCATATACCTTACATCCCAGACCTGCACACATGACACATGATATAGAATCACAGGCCGTAGCCGTTGTCACTTACCAAGTAGCCAGCCTTCATCGCACTTCCCCTCAGGGAAATGGGTCCCCAGAGATGAATGTGCCAGAATGTAGGCATCATGGCAGCTCCCAGGAAACTTTGCTACAACATTTAGAATTCGAAGGTTTACATCGCAAACAACTTGAACATTCATTGAATAGAAGTGCTTGTGATTCCGGAACGAACTCTCTTCCTCTGACCTTGGGGTTAACACAATATGGGTGCAGTCTATAGCACCCACACGTTCGGTATCTCTGTAATACCCATGAACTCACTGCGTATCTGTTGCAGCTCCGCTGGATCCGTAGGATATACGATGTACTTCCTCATCCGCTTCATCATGGCCTTCAAGACCTGTGCCAGATGCCGTGAAATAAAGGCCTGTGTTATACCTGCAATGACACTCATGGGGTTTTGAAAACTTCTGGTACCAAAAAAAACTTAAGGCACCAAGAGGTTTCGTCAACCCTGGCACAGCGTAGTGGCGATTCGCCAGGAGTTCAAGGTCGCAGCACAGATCTTCATAGAGGAACAGGATTGCCCGTGAGCTCAGCTGGTAGGTTCGGACTACATCTTGCTCGGACATGCCAAAGAGAGTTGTCCATGGGTGAATGATATGTCCTGGTCTGCCGATGACCCAGTCCTGTGCCTGCATGAAAAACAACAGAAGAAAATCCAGTTTATATAGGTACAGGACATATAAATAGTTTCACTCAGTACATTAATGGATATGCTCCAGTGTGAATTCTCTGGTGTACATAGTTTTATTAAAGTATGGATTCTCAGATGAGCTATGCGTTCTTATTAAAGCTTTTACTACAATCAGTACAAATATATAGAAGCGGAGCCTCAAGGATGCCTAGTTCTAGACGCAGCGGCTTCCTTCTCTCCGGCGTCCGTAGAGGCGTCCATGTCTGCGCTGGACCCGCGGAGCCTCAGGACGCCTAGTTCTGGACACCGGAGCTGGACCCGCGGAGCCTCAGAGTCACCCAGAGTACCATGGATACTCACAAAAAAGAACACAAACATACCTCCTCTGGTCTTGCTGCTGGTTTCTCCTGTTAGCTGTTGTCTCTAATCGGCCGTCTACAATTCGCTCGCCAAGCATTTCTTATTCTGGTTCTCATCCGAATGAAAAAGATTGCCAAAGCCAATATATACATGTTGTCCATGATGCTGTCTGGTCCGATGCTGACTGTCACAGAGCACAACACCACACTAACGCCAGGGTCAGGTAGGCGGTAAATAAAGAGGTTAAAGACGCGCTACTTTGGGCGCGCGTTACTGTATCGAGGGGAATAGCTAATCCGATCATTAACATACTATATATATGCGGCGTGCACTAATGGAAACGTGTCTTTTTTGGCATGCGGTAAGGACACTTAAAAGCCGATACTGAATTGCGCGTCTGGCTTACGCGCTTAAAATGTGCATCTAATGAGGGTTAAAAGACGCTCGAGCATGGCTGCGCTTTACTGTATCGGCCTGATAGAGAGCCAAGAGGACGTGAGGCCACCAAGGAGCCTGAGAATGGAGCACATGCTGGGAAAATCCCAGGCACACAAATTGAACAGACTGGAAAGTTTTAAATGATGACAGTTTATAATCACATATTTTTTATGTGATATAGAATTATGAGGTTTAAATTAGTGCTGTGCTTTACAGTGTACCTAACCCAGGATGGCAGCAGGATTCTTGCACAGATAGAGGGCATAAGAACTGTAAACCAAGAGAAAAAGAAAAGAAAGAACTGTGGAACTGGAAACCTATTTATTTATGCTATTCAACCACACTGTTTGCAGTAAAGTATTATTTTTGGACACTCTCTCAATGGTCCCTGTGTATTCTTTGGCACTCAACAGTCAGCACATAGCACCCAGCACTCAGCACCAAGTGTAAAAATTCACCTAGCCAGGGAATTCAGTGCATGAAGCTAGCCACCCTGCAACGGGACCTGAGAGGACTCCTTTCTACCTCTAGTCAAAAGGACCTGCACCTTGGGAAGGGAAAAGTTAGAGAAGCTATCCAGGGTCCCTGCCCTGTAGCGCAGACACATAACTTTATGTACCCACAGGTGCTGGGCTTGCACATCGGGGGTGAGATTACAATTATATTCACAGCTTGCCTAGCCGCTGAAATGAGTAGTTTGGAATCATTTCTCTCTGTCTGCCCTTTATTTAAATGCACCTGGGCTACTTCTGCTTTTATCACAACTTCTCTAACTTCCCCTTTATGTCAGTATCCTTTAAAGATACCTTAAAGATACCTCACTCCAATCGCCTTTCCCTCATGGTCTAGTTTAAAAGATGTTTTATCTCCTTTTGAAATGTTAGCACTAGCATAACAAAGCTCTGTATGCTATTACTGTGTGTGTGTGTGTGTGTGTGTGTGTGTGTGAGAGAGAGAGAAACAAAGCTCCTTTGTCCATACACACACACACACACACACACACATACAGACACACTCTATAGTATGCTAGTTTGTGTGTGTGTGTGTGGTGCAGGATATGAACAGGAACTAGTTCTGAGGGGAAGAACGAGAAATTGCTCCAAGCTTATCTCCTCTTTCGCTTTCAGTTTGTGGACAGGCTCCCATCTGTCCTGCGATACTGACCAGGAGAATCGGTAGTGCTTTTGGGGTTTTTTTTAACCATATTTAGGAAAGAGACAGGGCAAAGGCTAGTATAATAGTTGTGTCTATGTATTCACTGCTCAGGACATCTGCCAGAGGGAAAAGATGAGTAGCGGTGAAGACAGCAGCAGCAGCAGAAGCAGCAGCAACACCCCGTCGATGTGTAGCTGTTGTTGTGCTTCCCGTAGGTCCTCTTCCTCCTTTCCCAGTGGCTCCGGACAGAGCCCAGCCTCCTGCAGCAGCAGCAGTAACAGCAGTATATGTTGTGCCCTCCCCAACATCCCCTACGAGAAGCTCAGCGGCCTGAGCTTTCTCAGCAAAGGAGCCTACGGCACAGTCTTCACAGCTTGTCATTTGGACTGGAGGGTTTCGGTGGCTGTCAAGAACCTGGAGATCCAGCGCCCGCTGGTAGAGAGGTGAGTCCGACTCCTGTACCCAGGCTAGTGCATTTCTAAGCTGATGGCAGAGTCCAGCCTTCTTCAACTGGCAAAACTTTCATGGGATAACAGAAAGGAAGAAGGGTGCTCAGATAACCAGCTTGACTTTCAACTTGTTAGAGCTGTAGGAAAATGTAAATTGAATTTTCTTAATTCAGCATTCTTTTTTTTTTTTTTTTATTTCTTCTGAAGGAAATTTGTTTTCCATTTGGTCAAAATATGTAATGTCTTTTAAAGTTTTCTTCATAAAAGTTTCTTTATTTTCTTGCGTTGCTTGCTTTAGGCTGCCACAGTACATGGTGCGGTTATGAAATAAGGGGATTTTCTTGTATATTTGTACACACTGCATATTTACACACGTCTGAGTGCGCGTTAATAGAGAAGAGGATTTCATGCAATTAAAAACAACTCGCTGATTCATAGCTATTTTATTTTTCTATTGCACTGTAGGCAGTGGCATATGATCAATGTCTGTGCTCACAAGCCAAACTTTTCAAAGAGGGCCCACCATCAGGCCCAGCACCACCGAGTGTGCAAACCATGCAATTGCACAGGGCAGCACATCCAGGGGTGGTGGTGTCAGGAGTAGGTAAAGGCCTGTGCTACCATCAGTGGACCTGATCCCACTGGCAGTGGAAGAAGCAGGAAGCTCATGTGGTCGCCGGTAGACTCCATCTCACCGGCGGCAAAAGAATCAGGAAGCCCATGGGGCTTCTGGTGGACCCCATCCCACCTAGAGCAGAAGAAATAGAAGGCCTGTGTGATGCTGGAGGGCTCCATCCCACTAGCGATGGAAGAAGCCCATCCTGCAGCTCTTCCTCGGGCACTGGTCCTGCGGTAATTCGCAGTGCTAGCACTTCCTGTATTTTCATCTTGCAAGAAAACAGGAAGTGCTAGCACCATGATTATTGAATTACCATGGGGCCAGCATGCAGGAAGAGCTGCAGAATGGCCATTCTTCCCCAAAGAAGATGGTACAGGCTGGCAGCAGCTGCAGAGGAGGAATGACCCATGGACCCTGACTGCCTGGTCTGTATGTGTGTGTGAGTGAATGGGAGGCTGCCTGTGGTGTGTGCGTGTGTGTGAATGGGAACCTGCATGTGATGGGTGTGGTGTGTGTGCGTGTGTGTGTGTGTGTATATGTGTGTGTGTGAGTGAATGGGAGGCTGCCTGTGGTGTGTGCGTGTGTGTGTGAATGGGAGCCTGCATGTGATGGGTGTGGTATGTGTGCACATGCATGCATGAGATCCTTCCTGGGATAGGCAGTGTGTTTGTGTAAATGGGAGCCTGCTGCCTGACATTGAGTGGATGTGAATAGGAGGCTGCCTGTGATGGGTGTGTGTGTGTGTGTGTGTGTGTGTGAGTGAATGGGAGGCTGCCTGTGGTGTGTGTGTGAATGGGAGCCTGCATGTGATGGGTGTGGTATGTGTGCACATGCATGCATGAGATCCTTCCTGGGATAGGCAGTGTGTGTGTGTGAATGGGAGCCTGCTGCCTGGCATTGAGTGGATGTGAATGGGAGGCTGCCTGTGATGGGTGTGTGTGTGTGTGTGTGTGTGTGAGTGAATGGGAGGTTGCCTGTGGTGTGTGCATGTGTGTGTGAATGGGAGCCTGCATGTGATGGGTGTGGTGTGTGTACACATGCATGCATGAGAGCCTTCCTGGGATAGGCAGTGTGTGTGTGTGTGTGAATGGGAGCCTGCTGCCTGGCATTGGGTGGATGTGAATGGAAGACTTCCTGGGGTATGTAAGTATGAATGGGAGCTTGCCTGTGGTGTGTGTATATGAGCATCCCACTTCTACGACAATCTCAGGGTGACTGGAAATCAAAAGTTCCCAGGTATGGAGAGCGTGAATTTTTAAAATCCTTTTTAGTTTTATTTTTCAGGTGTTATTTAATGTGTCTGCTGTTTTGAAATATTTTATTGGTGTTTGGGACATTAAAAAAAATTGTATGTGAGTTTTTAAGATTTCGATCTTTTATTTGTCTTCTATTTTTGGAATGTTATTATTAGATTTTTTTTTTACTTTCCTCAAACATCAAACAATAAAACCAAGAAATAAAATAAATACATAATCATTATAGTAAAAAAATACTAATAATGATGATGGTTCTGGTTTTTTATTGTTGCACTGCTTAGATTGTGTGGCTTCTTGTGGTTTCCAGTTCAGGTTTGATCACTTTTATATTTCTACTTTATGGACGCTCTATTCTGTATTTGGTGAGGGTTATTCATGTTCTGCATGTGTGACTGAGGTGAGGTATTCTCCTAAGAGGAAGTGTATTAGTGTTTTAGGGCTTTTGGAGGGTCAGCCCACACACAGCACACGTTACAATAGGCCTAATACCATATGAGTTTCAAGTGTGTTTTTGCAGGGATTTCAAGTTGGCATCTCAGCAGTGCTGTAAATATAATTTAAGTGATATTTTTACCTCAGAATATGGTACTTTGATATTTTTCATGTAAAATGCTATTATAAATGCATAACTGTGGGAGTGGAACAGGCCGAGGAGGGAGGTAGGGAGGTGGAGGGGCATTGTGCAAGACTATTAGGTTTGTCTGGGGGGGGGGGGGGGGTCAGTTTTTAAAGTTTGTATTACTGGAAGAAGCTGGCATTTTTTTGATGAGCCCAGGACAGACAATGGAGCTGATGCGGGTTAAATAGGCACTAATCCACCCCCTAATGCAAAAGGGGGATTAGCGCCTATTTAACCTGCATAGGACGTGGAGTGAATGTAATAGCGCTCATCAAATGCAAATGCTGAGCGCAGATAAAAGAAGTACAAAAAAGCAGAAAAAACTGCTTTTTTTTTCTTTCTTTTATTAAGTAAAAAATAAAAAAAAACTCATCAGACCGCCGAGTTATGAAGACCGACGCCAGTAAATTCGGCGTCGGTCTTCATAACCGGCAGCCGCGGCGGGGTCGCGTTAGCAAGGAGGCGCTAAGGTCACGCAAGACCCTAATTTTGGTAATGCATGGCGCCCCCCCCCCCCTTGCGGGCGCCATGCGCACGTTAGGAAAGCGGGCGCTGACTTTTCAGCGCCTCCTTTCTGCGCTTTATATTGCACCGGCCTCAATGAATGAAGAAGGGGGGAGGGAGGTGGGGCAGCGCAGCCATTATTTGTACAGGGGCAGCTAAAACGCCAGCACCGATCCTGCCCACCATGGCTCATTCAGTGGAGGGGGGGGGGGGGCGCGGGGGCACCACAGTGAAATTGTGAGAGTGGGTGGATGGAGTCCCTCCAATGATCTGGCTCTTCTACTCAACTGTCAGAGCCAGGCTGTGAGCCCCAGTACCTTTAAAAGTGGAAAGTTCTGCCTCTTTCATGGGTTTTCCTTGGAAGCAGGAAGCCCGGCTCACAGACTCCCTACACCAATTTTTCCTCCTGCCCTCTTGCTGCCACTGCACGTTGTCCGCAGGCTCTAATCGGCTGTTCTGAGGCGATGGACCACTGGCCCCTTTTCCTGCTTGGGCCCCTCTCCTCCCCCTCACACTGCAAAGGATGCTCAAGCAGAATTTATGCCACTATGGCTGTCGGAGCATGCAATGCCATGCTGTATGCTTACACATCTGTTCTGAACTATTAGGAATTTTATGTAAGACAGCAAACGCAAATTCAGAACATTATACAGGAAAATAATGTGACAATATTTAAAATATGGTAATAGTAAATACATCAAGAATTCTATATTTACTATTGCTTGGAAATATTAAATTTACAGTACATTCCTGAAGAATAGTGCTTGACATGCTAAATTCAGGCGTGTGGTACAGTATCATTGATAGCATAAATTACATAGAGTTACTGAGAGCTGCCCTTTCATTCTTCCCCTCCTCTCCACTCTCCTCCCCTTCCCTGGCTCTTTTTCTAGTCACTGGCTCCAGAAACACGTTATTCCTCTGCTTCCTGCCAGCCAGCCAGCATGTGGCCAGTTCTTCTTCTTGCCCCCGGCATGAACTGGCTCTTCCGTCAACACTTCATTTCCTCCTTCTGCTGGCCCACATTGCAGGGCCATCTTTAGGTCTGTGTGGTGTAACTGCTGTGGGTTCACTCAATCTGTGGGGCACGGTGTGGTCACGGTATGCAGCAGCCTAAAGACGGCCCTGTTGCCATGCATTTTGACCAGAGTGTAATGTATCTTCCTCTTTTCTGTCCAAAGACCTTTTGAGTGTTAAAGTATATATCAGGAGCTTGAGAATCTCTGCATGGATCATCTGATGAAGCTCCTAGTTTTATACCAATATCCTGTCAATCAAATCTAAAAATTGAAAACAAAAGTTTTGGCTTGGGGAGCTGATGACCAGATAATGTTATATCAGAGGTAGGAGCACATTTAGGTTAAAATGTGTTTTTTGGCTGTCTCAAACATCATACATGCTAATACTTTGAAAACTAAGATTAAGACATAATCTCTGTTTCTGTCACAAATATGTCTCTAGCTGATGTCTGTTCTTGAAGACCTTCTCATTGACTGAATTTGTTAAAAGTTCATAACAGACCTTAAGCTAGACTTGCTTACAGGTCGATACAGTATGGTGCGCTCCGGTTGGATGTGCGTTTTTGATGCGCTAGCTTTACCCCTTATTCAGTAAGGGGTAATAGCGCGTTGAAAACGCGCGTCCAACCCCGCCCGAAACTAATAGCGCCCGCAACATGCAAATGCATGTTGATGGTCTTATTAGTTATTCCAGCGCGATTCAGAAAGTAAAATGTGCAGCCAAGCCGCACATTTTACTTTCAGAAATTAGCGCCTACCCAAAGGTAGGCGTTAATTTCTCTCAACTCCGGGAAAGTGTACAACACCCCTCCGACTTAATATCATGGCGATATTAAGTCAGAGGTCCCAAAAGTAAAAATAATTTAAAATCAGCCCACGGCTCGCAGGTTGAAAACCTGACACTGAAATTTTGCCGGCGTCCAGTTTCCGAACCCGTGGCTGTCAGCGGGTCCGAGAACCGACGCCATCAAAATTGAGCATCGGCTGTCAAACCCACTAGTGTCCCTAGCGCCTCCTTTTACCACGGGCCCTAATTAGCATAATTTTATTTACTGTATCGCATGCACAGGACACTGACGCGTTTCTTTCTGTATCAGCCTGTTAGTGAGGCTAATTCATCAGCAGTTTTCCATGTGCCCATGAAAAAAACAAACAACTAATATTTCTTTCACAGACTCTGAGCAATACTGAGCAATACTGCTGTGCTTCCTAGTCAGCTTTTTCTTCATAGGCAGCGTCCTTCTATGGAAAGGAAGGGGTTAATAAACATGTGGATAAAGGTGAACTGGTAGATGTAGTGTATTTGGATTTTCAGAATGCGTTTGACAAAGTCCCTCATGAGAGGCTTCTACGAAAACTAAAAAGGCATGGGATAGGAAGCGATGTCCTTTCGTGGATTACAAACTGGTTAAAAGACAGGAAACAGAGAGTAGGATTAAATGGTCAATTTTCTCAGTGGAAAAGAGTAAACAGTGGAGTGCCTCAGGGATCTGTACTTGGACCGCTTTTCAATATATATATAAATGATCTGGAAAGGAATATGACAAGTGAGGTTATCAAAGTTGCGGATGATACAAAATTATTCAGAATAGTTAAATCACAAGCAGACTGTGATACATTACCGGAGGACCTTGCAAGACTGGAAGATTGGGCATCCAAATGGCAGATGAAATTTAATGTGGACAAGTGCAAGGTGTTGCATATAGGGAAAAATAACCATTGATGTAGTTATACGATATTAGGTTCCATATTAGGAGCTACCACCCAGGAAAAAGTTCTAGGCATCATAGTGGATAATACTTTAAAATTGTCGGCTTAGTGTGCTGCAGCAGTCAAAAAAGCAAATAGAATGTTAAGAATTATTAGGAAGGGAATGGTTAATAGAACGGAAAATGTGATAATGCCTCTGTATCGCTCCATTGTGAGACCGCACCTTGAATACTGTGTACAATTCTGGTCACCGCATCTCAAAAAAGATATAGTTGCGATGGAGAAGGTACAGAGAAGAGCAACCAAAATGATAAAGGGGATGGAACAGCTCCCCTATGAGGAAAGGCTGAAGAGGTTAGGGCTGTTCAGCTTGGAGAAGAGATGGCTGAGGGGGGATATGATAGAGATCTTTAAGATCATGAGAGGTCTTGAACCTCTTATGTGACTCGGTTATTTACACTTTCGAATAATAGAAGGACTAGGGGGCATTCCATGAAGTTAGCAAGTAGCACATTTAAGACTAATCGGAGAAAATTATTTTTCACTCAACGCACAATAAAGCTCTGGAATTTGTTGCCAGAGGATTTGGTTAGTGCAGTTAGTTTAGTTGGGTTCAAAAAAGGTTTGGATAAGTTCTTGGAGGAGAGGTCCATTAATGGCTATTAATCAATTTTACTTAGGGAATAGCCACTGCTATTAATTGCATCAGTAGCACAGGATCTTCTTAGTGTTTGGGTAATTGCCAGGTTCTTGTGGCCTGGTTTTGGCATCTGTTGGAAACAGGATGCTGGGCTTGATGGACCCTTGGTCTGACCCAGCATGGCAATTTCTTATGTTCTTATGTTTTTATGTAGGAAACAGAAGGTAGGATCTAATGGTCAGTTTTCCAAATGGAGAAACCTCAGGGATCTGTACTGAGACCAGTGCTGTTTAACATATTCATAAATGATCTGGAAAAGGGAATCATCAAATTTGAAACAAAATTATTCAAAGATGACACAAAATTATTCAGAGTTGTTAAAACTGCAGCAGATTGTACTTGTGAGACTAGGAGACTATCCATCTGCATAGCAAATGAAATTTAATATGGAAAAGTCAAAGTGGTGCATATAGTATAGCCCCCACTTCAGTGTTAGAGCTGAATTTAGTGCAGGGGGCACACTCAGTCCCAGGACTCAGTCTCTTGCACAGTCCTTTCAACCCCGGTGTGTGGATTCTCTTGATGAGAGGGGTCTTAAGCTCCTGGAACCCACTCTCAGTCCAGATAATTTCTTGCGGCTAGTACTCATGGTCTGTTGTTTCAGATGGTGGATGCTTTCACTTGGAAAAACAAACAAGACACCTGGAATGGTAATCAAACTTAAAACTTTACTGCAACAAAAATTAAACTTGAAAGACCATTCAAAATAAAGTCTATGATGCTTCAAAAAATTAACTCAGAACTTCATAGTGCCTGTTCTCACTTTGTTGTTCTCTGAGCCAGTATCTCTATGGGGTAGGGACTTTTGTAAGATCCACACTCCTGAGTGACCGAACAAAAAGACGAGCTCTCAGTCTCTGATGGTAATCAAAATCAGGACCTTGAATGGCAAAGTCCCAACACATCCAGAAATTCAGTTCCTTTCAAAACACTTATCTTCTCTCAAACAAATGCAAAAGCCATCCACTTCACCTGGGAGTAAGGCAGGCATGGCACCCAGACTCTCTTTCCCTCAGGGGGGTTCCCTCCTAAACCTTGAATCAAGTCCAATGAACCCAGAAATACTTCTCTTCACCAAAATCAGTCTGCCCAGCACCTTCACCCCTCTCTTCTCCAGGCCAAGGGGCAAAGCCAGGAACCTCCAACAAAATGCCTCTCCCCTTAGCACCAGCTCCAACCCAGCTCCAACCCAATCTGCTCTCTTCACATGCTCAGCCTGAATATATAGGACCAAGCTGACCGATCCCAGTCTTGAGAGAAGGACACTTCTACGGATGGTCTAAAAAAAAAACTTCATAAGAATTGCCATACTGAGTCAAACCAAGGGTCCATCAAGCCCTTCAAGTCCTTAGTGCTGGTCAAAAAGGTTAAAATTTATCAGTAAGGGATTGGAGTATCGCAAACAATAGGAAAGAATAATTCCATCTGCAGGTACACAATCCTGGGGTATGTATTGGGAGTTGTCAGGGTCTGGTTCAAATACCACGCAACAGTCATACTTTCCAGTAAGATTTAATGGAAGCAACAAACGTTCAGAATATAACATGAGTTTCCTGACTTATAGGTATAAAAAAAACAAAACAAGATAGTCTAGTAATGTGGATTCTCTTACTGGATAGGCAAAGGGGAAGATTCAGCCCAGCCCTGTGTATCCAGCATGACCCAGTTTAGGCCCCTCATTTAAAAGAAGCTGCGCAGGCAGAGTCTGATTTGTCATAACACTACCCATGAATACCTAACGACCAACAGTACTAGCTGCTGTCTCACTTCCCACTAATTGGGTAACTCTTTGTTAGAGCTTCATCCCCTTACCTCTAGAGTCAAGAGTTCAAGACTCCCCATGTACCTTACAGAAGTCACATAGCAAAGGAAAATGACTTTGGAGACTTTGTTGATAACACAGTAAAACCTTTCCTTGCATTTTCATCAAAATATGCTTCTTAACAAAATTAACCCCTACACCCCTGGCAAAATCACCATAATCACTAGACAGAGCAATCACTGTGTGTCTGAACCCAGAAATGGAAGAACACTCACAGAACCCTCATACACCTACCACAGGCCACCCAAAACCAGAATGTTATGCCTCACACACAAGCCAAACAACACAGGAAAATGATGCAGCTCCTAAGCATCCACAACAAGGCAGACCTACTTACAGATGACCTGGCAGATATCCTGTGAATAACAGAAACTTGGGCACAGAAAGTGAACATGCCCCATATCAACCAAATCTGCCCAAGGACCTCTCATTTATCCATATGCCCCATGGGAATAAAAGAGGCAGAGGAGTAGCAGCCTTCAACAGAAACACTCTTGAGTCTGTATTACATACCCCTACATGGGGACCACAAGAAATGGAATAATCTTCCTCTAGGTCAACGCCCATCCCAAATTGGGGATCCTTCTATGATACCATTAACCAACAATCACCACTGTATGACTTTCTACAGTTCATATCAGAGATCATCATGGAAAACTCTAGGGCATTAATCCTATTAGACTTCAGTGTCCATGTGGATGAGCCACGATTGAACATCACACAAGAACTCTAGCAGCAGTACAGGCACTAGGCCTAATCTAACTGGTAAGTGGTGAACCTACCCACTCAGCAGGACACACCTTGGATCTGGTGCTTGCCCCACTTCAATTCCTAAACAAACAACTAATCAAGAACCTACAAACCACTAGGGGTGTGCATTCATTTTGAACTTAAATGTAAAACGCAACTTTTTTTTTTTTAACTTAAAAAAGTGATGAGGCGAAAACGATCGGATTTCCAACTTATTCAACATAGCTATGTTGAATAAGTTGGAAATCACGATTGTTGATCCTAAATAAAAATTTAAACCCCTCACCCTCCTTAATACCCCCCCCCCCTCAAGACTTAGCAAAACTCCCTGGTGGTACAGCAGGGAGTCAGGACGCCATTTCTGAACTCCTTTGCGAGGAGCACGTGACGTCGGCCAGCTTGGGGGGGGCCTCCTGACCCCCCCAAGCTGGCCAAAAGTTTCTTTTGGGTGCAACGAGGGTCCCGGAGCAATCGCGCGGGGAATCACGTGACGCCGCGTCACTCCGACGTGACGCCGACGTCACGTGCTCCCCGCAAAGGAGTTCAGAAATGGCGTCCTGACTCCCTGCTGTACCACCAGGGAGATTTGGTAAGTCTTGGGGGGGGGATTAAGGAGGGTGAGGGGTTTAAATTTTTATTTGCACATATGGACATAGACTCAACTTATGGAATTCTCCATATGTCCATATTGACCGCAAATGGGACCCCCTTTCGACTTATGGATTTATGAACATAAACCTTTGCTCTGCACATCCCTACAAACCACCAAACTCTCCTGGACAGACTATTGCCTCATGCATTTTGAAGTACACCCACTCCCACCAACTCAGAAAACCAAGCAGGAAGAGACCACCAGATCTATAGTTACTAAAAATGAATGTCTAACAGAAACTTAGGTACAAGAATAGTGAAAACTATTCTAAAGATCAAAATCACAGAGCATATAGAAAGACGGTTTAATGGAACACAGTCAACATGGATTTACCCAAGGGAAGTCTTGCCTTACAAATCTGTTTTTTTGTTTTGTTTTTTTTAAGCGGTTAATAAACATGTGGATAAAAGTGAATTGGTAGATGTAGTATATTTGGATTTTCAGGCTTTTGACAAAGTCCCTCATGAAAGGCTTCTATGAAAACTAAAAAGCCATGGGATAGGAGGCGATGTTCTTTCATGGATTACAGACTGGTTAAAAGACAGTAAACAGAGAGTAGGATTAAATGGTCAATTTTTTCACTGGAAAAGGGTAAACAGTGGAGTGCCTCAGGGATCTCTACTTGGGCCGGTGCTTTTCAATATATTTATAAATGATCTGGAAAAGAATATGACAAGTGAGGTTATCAAATTTGCAGATGATACAAAATTATTCAGAGTAGTTAAATCACAAGCAAATTGAGATAGATTGCAAGAGGACCTTACAAGACTGGAAGATTGGGCATCCAAATGGCAGATGAAATTTAATGTGGACAAGTGCAAGGTGTTGCATATAGGGAAAATAATTATGCAGAAGTTAAATAATGTTAGCTTCCATATTAGGAACTAACACCCAGGAAAAAGATCTAGGCATCATAGTAGATAATACATTGAAATTGTCAGCTCAGTGTGCTGTGGCAGTCAAAAAAGCAAACAGGAATTATTAGGAAGGGACTGGTGAATAGAACGAAAAATGCCATAATGCCTCTGTATCGCTCCTTGGTGAGACCGCACAATAGTGGTCAGTGCATCTCAAAAAAGATATAGTTGCACTGGAGAAGGTACAGAGAAGGGCGACCAAAATGATAAAGGTGATGAAACAGCTCCCCTATGAGAAAAGGCTAAAGAGGTTAGGGCTGTTCAACTTGGAGAAGAGACAACTGAGGGGAGATATGAAAGAGGTCTTTAAACTCATGAGAGTTCTAGAATGGGTAGATGTACATTGGTTATTTACACTTTCAGATAATAGAAGGACTAGGGGACACTCCATGAAGTTAGCATGTAACACATTTAAAGCTAATCAGAAAAAAATATTTTTCACTCAACGCACAATTAAGCTCTGGAATTGTTGCCAGAGAATGTGGTTAATGCAGTTAGTGTAACTGGGTTTAAAAAAGTTTTGGATAAGTTCTTGAAGGAGAAGTCCATTAACTGATAATAATCAAGTGACTTAGGGAATGGCCTCTGCTACCACTGGCATCAGTAGCATGGGATCTTCTTAGTGTTTGGGTACTTACCATGTTTTTGTAGCCTGGTTTTGTCACTGTTGGAAGCAGGATGCTGTGCTTAATAGACCCTTGGTCTGACCCAGTATGGCAATTTCTTATATTCTTATGTTCTTAGAGAAAGGCCTCAACTGAAGCAAAGAGTCTTCCATTCTAGAACAATCAACTAAGCAGAGAAATTGCCTAAAGAATTATTTTAGATTATCAATCAGTGCCTAGAATCCACCCTGCCCTATCCCTCACCCTCTCCACGGAAGCCCACTGTAACAAACTTGCTAAATTTTTAAAGAATAAGATCACATATATCTGGTCAAAGCTGGCAAGATCATCAGGTATCCCTCTACAAATGTAACATTCTCCCTCAGTTCATTCCTTAACTAGCTTCACCCCACTACTAGAAGATGTGAACTCCCTGTTCACTGCCCTCAAATCAACCACCTGCCTATCATGGTTAATCAATAGGCCAAGTCGGGACTACTCCACTGCATCCTGACCATCATCAACACAACAGAAGCCCATTTCCCAACTACCTAAAATTGCAACCATAAGACCAACACTCAGAAATTCTAACTTAGACCCATTTGACCCAAACAACTATCAACCAGTTTCAATTCTCCCTTGCCAAAGTAAGATCATAGAGAAGGTGATACTACTACAACTTTCCAAATGTCTACACACAACCAATGCCTTGGGCCCTTAAAAATCTGGCTCCTGATCATACCACAGCTCTGAAGCCATACTATTCAACCTGATGGATGAACTCCGGCTGTGCCTGGATCATGGACAGTTATATTAATATTCCTGGATCTGTCAGTGGCTTTCAACACAATAGATCACAGCCTACTCATCTCCAGACTGAGTGACCTAGGAGCCTTGGCTTTGTTCATATCCTTTCTATCTGACCATACCCAGTCTATAGCTTTCGGAACAGTTCTCTCTAAATCTCTTGCCCTCTCCTGCAGTGTACCACAAGGCTCCATCTTTTCACCTACACTGTTCAACATCTACATGGCCCTCCCCTGGGTAAGTTCATCAGAGACTACAAAATCTCAAACTACTATGCTAATGATATACAGGTGCTGATCCCACTGAACACTAATTACTGTATACCTCAACCTTTAACAACCTTGATGAATGCTTAACAAATATAGGCAATCGGCTACAACTGAACAAACTATGCCTAATCCCAAAAAAGACAGAAATGATTTGGTTTGGGGAAAAAGAACTCAGCCACCACCTCCCAAAAGTGCTCATTGATGAAACCCCACTATCTTTCAGTTCTCAAGTATGAAGTCTAGCCCAGATCCATGCAGTGTGTAAAACAGCTTTTTTCCATCTCTGCCAGCCCCTGGATGACAATGCCTTTGCAACTGTTGTCCCGGCTTCAGTAATCCCACTCACATTACTGCAACTCCCTTTAACCAGTATTCCATATCCACCACCTGCAGCTCACACAAAACACTAAGGCCTAGATTTTCTAACGTACTGCGACTGCGTGAATCGCGCGGTACAGGGGGGCAAAGTGGGGGATGGGCCTGCGAAAGCTGGCAGCGATTGCACCTCTGCCGCTTTCGCACCCAATAGTGCCATCATAAAAGTTGGTGCTATTGGGCGCGAAATAGGCAGCAAAAAGGCTCCTTACCTTTTCACTGTCCACACTGTCTTCACGGTGTCCGCTCCAGTGCCGCCCCGACTCCTCCTGTTCTGGTCTTGACGCCGCCCCTTTTTAGTGATTGCACGCATGTGATCGCTTTGAAAACTGACCCCCTAAGGCTTGCATGATAGCGAAGGCTAAAAAATTTGATCATATAAACCCTATTCTAAAAATCATATACTACCTCTCAATACTCTGCAGACTAAATTCAGACTATTACTTCTGACCTATAAAATACTCAAAAGCCTGGCACCGATCTACCTGTTACCCCTTACACATCTGCCTATGTACTATACTCTCAAACCTTGGTAATGACTGGAGATGCCATCTCCACAAATCATGGGCTCACTAACACCAGGAAGAAATTTTCGGGCTCAATCCCAACATAGTGGAATTTCCTACCATTACACTGGGGAACATAATTTTCGTTGAGTTAGATCTGACACTTGTTAATGCAGCGGCTCATTTGCCTACTGCATAGCTCACCCAGGAGAAGTGGATGGGTGCATCTCTTCAATATTTCTTTGAAAAGCGGTAGTTGGTTTCAGTATTCTAGTGAATATTGTAATTACATTATTACTTCATTGAAGATGGTGAAAATTTCACATTAAAGAAGAATACTATTAAAGACATGAATCATCTTTAAAGGTGGCAGTTGGCTTCAATATTCTAGTGAAGATTGTAACAACAATATCATCTCAGTGGAGTTGATGGCATTTTTACATTAAAGAAGGACATAATTGACATCTTTATTGACACATGTATGAGAATGGAGTTTTAATATTTTATCATGGATTGTTAGCGGATGATGTTGTGATTTGAATGTATGTGGAAGGCAATGTGATTGTTGATGTTGATTGATGTTATTTCCTAATTTTATTTTAATTGCATTTTCATTATAATTTCATGTGGTTTATCAATTGCAATGAAGCATATTGATGTGTGTATATTAAGATAAATATCATACCTATAAGGGAGCCCGGACCGACATGCCACAAATGCGCAGTAGAGAGCGGCTGGGACTGATGGGCTGTGCATACGCGGACGGTCCAGGCTCCCTTCCGATGGAAGTGCTGATTTGATGCCCCAAGGCAGAGCGATCGTCCCTCTGATGCCGGGGAAGGGGGGAGGGAGCTGGGACGGCCGGCGCATGCAGGGAAGAAATCTCTCACCGACAGCTTGAACACATCCCTCTGATGCCGGGGAAGGGGGGAGGGAGCTGGGACGACCAGCGCATGCACAGAAGAAATCTGACACTGCAAAGCACAGAGATCCTACCGAGATTTGATGTCCCAAGGCAGAGCAATTGTCCCTCCAACGCCGGGGAAGGGGGGAGGGAGTTGGGACGGGAAGGGGTTAGGGGGGAGGGAGCTGAAAACAGAACAAAAATTAAAAGTTTTAATGTAGCCCGTTGTTTCAGGCTTAACGGCTAGTAATATTCATATTTGCTGTATGGTTAGTGTAATTGAAAACTTTTGTATTTAAAATGTCAAGCTTGTACCTATGTATTGATTAAACTTGCATTTTGAAGTGTATTATATTATAATTATTCTCTCTATTTTGGTGACATAATTAAAAAGTTATCCATCTAAATGAAAATGTTTTGTATATTCAGCCCATTGTCTGGCTAAAATCTAGCTGGATAAAAAAAGGTGTTCTGGGGGCATTTTGGTGAGGAGTTAGTTAATCCATTAACTTAGCCAGTTTTTAATTATACAGAAACCGGCTACGTTTATTTCTTTTTTTTATGTACTGGCATTCGATCTGAGATAACACATCGGTTTATATTCAGGTACTGTAGGTATTTCTCTATCCCCAGAGGGCTTACAATCTAAGTAAGCGGGTTAACCTTAGATCTGCTTCAGAGCAACTCTAAAGTTGTCCGGCCTTGTGTGGCTGAATAACTTTCTACTTAACCCGATATATTCAAAAGATATGCAGTTAAGTAGCACTGTCTTGAGTGTGTCTAATATGTTTTTGTGTCTGAGAGAGTGTTTGCTTTTCTTTTGTATGTGTGTGGAGTAGGCATATCTTGCCTACGAAAGGCACAGTGGCTCCTTGTCTTTGTGAATTCTAGTTTTGTGGCTCTTGAGATGTGAAAAGCTGGTCACCCCTGCAATAGCAGATAATGGGGCTTACCCAAGGAATGTCAGTAGGATTTGAACTTTGACCTTTTTGGCTCTTAGCTTATTGCTTTAACCACTAGGCCACTTCTCTTTTCCTAGTTATAGGACTAGGTGCCCTAATGCAGTCCTTCTCAACTGATATGCTGTGGGCAAACTCCTTCCTGTGCCAGTGATGGCAGCCAGGCACCTGTGCCCGGGACTCTAGTAGCCAATTTCTTGAATCTCTTACCACAGTAGTCCCAGGGGATTCCTCCCAGGGCCGGGACATATATTAGGCAAACTTAAGTGGTCGCCTATGGCGCCGACCCTTAGGGGGCTCCAAAGAGCAGCCAGGTAGTGCTGCGAGTGGAGTCGCTTGCAGCAAAGAGGAGTAGAGATTTGTCGGCTCGCAGTCCTGAGGTCACGAACAAGGTAGGAGGAGTCGGGCCCGAGACAGGCAGGGGCAGTGTGAATGAGGGGAGGGACACAAGGCGGAAGTCGCCTAGGGCACCTTCTACCCTTGCACCAGCCTTGATTCCTTCCCCCACTTTCACCCTGCCACAGAGAGTGTCACCAACCACAATGCTCTGGGTCTCCTCCCCTGAGCATGGAAGGCACTGCTGGCAGTAAAGCTGGTCCTGCCTGTGGGAGGGAGGGGAAAGGAGGATCATGAGCAAACTGAAAAGT